>NC_051322.1:26130011-26433042 GCF_015220235.1 Choloepus didactylus | reverse complement strand
GGAATATTTTTTAACCTTTTAGAGCCTCGGTTTCCTCAACTGTAAAATAGGGATAATGATAAATACTGTTAACACTGAATAGAGAAATGATCAGTGTAAAGTTCCAAAAAGTTGGCAGTAAGTCAAAATGAGACCGTGAGACTGGGTTTCTAGGATGGGGGTGGGTAGAAAACCTACTATGTGTCTAGCACAATAGCTGCTACATAGTGGGTGCTGCACAAACATTTGTTAAATGAATGCACGTAGATAAGAAGGTCTTGCTAAGTCTTCCTGAGTTGCTTTTCTGAGCTGCCATGGATTAACTGTTGGTGGCATAAATGCTAGATAACCCTCTGTCATCTGGGAGGTGGGGGGTGGAGAAGCCCTTTAAGCACAGTGGTCGGCTTGGATTAATTTGAATGAGACAAGCTAGAACAGTAAGCGTATGTCAGACACTTCAGTATCTAGTTTTTTTTAGAAAGGCAGTTTACCATCTCTCTTTATGCCTTGGTGGAAGATGTCTGTAGTGTTCAGCTGGGAGAATTTATACATGGGATTTAGTGGATGAACTAAGAAGGCTGAGCCACCCATCCTCCCCTCTTGCTGAGGAGAAGCACAAATGCCCTTGATTTAGGAGGCTGCTTCCTGACAAACGAAGTGACCATCACAAGCAGTCAATTTGAAGCAAGAGGAAAAGAATAAGAAAATCTTCCAGACTGCTGATGAGCCTTCTTTAGGGGAAAAAAATGGTTGGAGGAGTTTTTAGCGCTTCATATCGGGGTCAGCGCTCCTAAACCCTGCATGGCATGAGCCTGCGGCCCAAGCTGAGGGCACAAAGTTGCCACAGGCACGAGACTCGGCCGAAGAGGCTCTGACCACAGACTAGAAAGAAGGAAAGGTAAACGGTAAATTTATATTTTGAGTCAATTACAAATGTAACTGGTCGTCAAAACTGCCCGAGCTGTCTATTCCCCTTGAGGAGTAGAAAGAAACAGAAGCAAAGACAGACACCGGAATTGTGCTGTTCTGCTGGTTTCACATGACTGTGTATAAGTTTCTATAAACATGGAAGTTATTTTCCTTTTATCAATTGAAATAAAACTCCTGTGGTGAAAAATGGTGCACCGGGGGAAAGGGACAATGCCAAAATGATTACTGTGTGGAGACTGTCAAATGGGGGCGGGGTGGGATGTGGCAGGACATCCTGAAAGATGAGGCCGGCTCCTTAGGGTACCTCTCCCAGTTGCACCCTCAAACCACGAGGTGACCTTTCCCACAGGGATTTCTAAATGCTGCCCCAAGAGGGCCCGGTCCGCACTTGCAACTCAGTACTCTGGTGGGCACTTTGGGCAGAAGAATATGGTATTCTTTCAGTTGTATTAGGATGGGAAAAGGTTGAAAACTACCAGCTTGGGAAAATATAACAGTCAGTTTAATGGCACATTTTATATGATTTGTGTCAGGATTCATAGACAAATCATCAGATGATTCCACTGGGAAAAAGAATTTAAAAGCAAGCTTCAGGAGACTGTATGCATGTGTGACACTCCAGTGTTATGCTTCATGTTAATATTCATCTAGTAATTTGTGTATGTAAATGATAATTTTGTTTTAAATATTTTTTTCTTTTCATGTTATGTGCTAACTCTATGGGGGATTTTCTTTCAAAATAATGCAGATTGATGGATTTATTTTACCTTTCGATTCTATGGTACTATATTAGTTCAGTGTCTTCCAAGACTCTTAGGACTCCAAGGATTACAGATTAGAAAATGTTATTAAAAATGGATTTTGTTTTTAAGCAGTGGTTGTCAGTGGCATTTCAGGTTTTATTTGATAAATTTTGCCCTACCCCCCACCCCCAGTCACAAGCAAAAGTAAGAAATTATCCTCAAATTTCTAAAAGAAAGTTAGCCACAGAACAGGAGAACTTAACTCCAAAATTCCTTCAGCCCTCAGCCTACAGTGATGGGGGGGAGGAAGACTGCTAGACAGCTGGTTCCCAGCTTTGTGGACAAGTAATGAAATGAATCAGCCTACACTTCTCAAGCCTGGCCAGAAAGAAAAATCCAGAGGTCTGGCTTAAGAAAAATGAGAAACTACATCGTGTAGTATTTCCCGATAGAATAAGAAAGTTCTGAAACATTTCTAAGTTTATTTCTCCCCCTCCCTCCCAGATAAATTAAAACTGCTGACAAATGCTATGAGCAACTGCTGCAAACAGGAACTGGATAGGTTAAAGCTATAATTGAGTGTGTCTCTTCCTTGTGGAATTGGGATCTGACATATAAGTGTTCTGAATAGGAATATTTTAAATTAATATTCTTCTTTTGCAAAGAAAAATAATAATACAGTGTTGCACTAGAACAGTGGGATCAGAAATACAAATTGAATTTTGTTGATACAATTTCAATTTTATATAGTTCTCAGGGGATTTATTTTTAATCTGTTAGTTCTATTTTAAATAGGGAAACTTTTTTACTGATAAACTATTGTGACATTAAAAACTATTTAGTCACAGGCAGATATTATCCATTTGCCTAAAATGCAAAACTCAGGTGGACACAAAGCCACCACCTGCCCAGAGGGTGACTTTGTGCAAATAAGAAAATGAGCCCCTTCCTCAAGATGCTTTACTCCCACCTGCAGGAGAATTGTTAAAACATTCAGATTCTTTTGGACATCTAACAGGAAATTCTCATGTTTATTATATATCAATAATGCATAGGATGTAAATGGCTCCTCCTTGGAGGTGGTCCCATTATACATCTGCACGAGGTAAGCCACAGCTCTGCATGTGGGAGAATTAGAACCAAGACATTAGAACATGCCACAGCCAGCAACAGAAAACCCTACACCAAGAGTTCAGTCACACCAGTGTCTAGAGTTTTCAGTTTGGGTTTTAACTACTTTTTTAATCAGACTTTTAAAGATCCAAGCAATACACTGCATAAAATACATGGCTACCTGATTGTTCAATATAAACAGGACTAAAGAGGAGCAAAAGAGGAATAAACCAGCTGAGAGATAATGATGGCTTTGGAGAGGGAAACAAAATGAATAGTTGGCCATAAGATTGATCTTACCCAAAGAACATGAGTCCCAAATATCCACAATGGCTTTCACAGCAGTCAACATAGAAGCTGGAAGCCTCAGAGCTAAGTAAAGCTAGGAAAGGAGAGATACATCAACTGTTGGCATGTATTGCTAATGATAATGTAGAAGTTTATAATCTGACTTCATAAATACATGTGAAAAAATAACTGAAGATATGAAGTAACAGGAACAGGGTTTGTGTAAAATAAAATCACAAAGTCATAATATCTTATGTAATAGTGTAGCTTTTAGAATTAGGCTTAATCTTTTCTATGAAGTGTTTATTGAGTGAATGAATAAATGAACCTGACAATGACAAGCAACCATTAAAATTTGACTTTGTACTTCTTCAGTTGTAAAAATCAGTGGCTATATACTGCTGTAGATATGACATAATTAAATATCCAGAGGAGCTAGCAATACGAATATGCAGTAAAAAAAACTCCAGCACACAATTGAACTATTGAGAGAATATCATCACCTTGGCCATGTCACAGAAACATTGTGAGACTTGGGAAAGAAACATAAAATCAATTCTGATGAAAAGAAATAATTGATATGAATTCACCTTGAAAACAAAGTAGTATATAAATGTTAGTATAAAAAATGGCTTAAAACTAAGAAGAACTTTGTTTGTCTTGCATAAATACAGAGAACCCTGTATGATGGCTTGATATTGTCAGGTACCAGGCTGCTTCTAGTTTTCTGCTGCTCATCCCTGTAACGTGGTCCTTATACCCATAGTCCAAAATTGTGATTCAGCAGCAGGATTAATGAAAACAGAGAAGAGCAAAGGAACAAAGAGCATTGTGATGGTTTGGAGCTGTATGTACTCCAGAAAAACATGTTCTTAAACTTAATCCATCTCTGTGGGTGTGAACCCATTATAAATAGGACTGTTCGATGAGGTTCCTTCAGTTAAGGTGTGGCCCACTACAAATAGGATGAACCTTAATCCTATAACTAGGGTCCTTTATAAGCAAAATAAAATTCAGACAGAGAGAGAGAAAGCCAGTGGGAGTAGCCAGAAGCTGAACATCAAGAAAACCCAGGAGAAAAAGGCAAGTCTAGGAAACACTGCCACTTTCATTGCCATGTGACAATCTCAGGACCAAGGATCACCAGCATCCGGACCCGAGAATGCTACAGTCTTTGGGGAGAAAGCATCACCTTGATGATACCTTCATTTAACTTCTTCCTAACGGTAAATCTGTGAGCCAATTCCCACTGTTTAACCCAATGCATGTCATGGTATTTGCTTAAGCAGCCAAAGGAAACTAAAACGGGCATGTACCAGCTATCTTTTAAGTAATTTCTTCAAAGCTGTCATAAAACAACCCAACATACACCCCACTGGCCAAGTCTAACTTACATAGTCACACCTAGATGCAAGAGAGGCTGGGATCTTCATTCTGAATGTCTGTCTGCCCAAATACTGACGTCTCTATCAACACAAATAAAGGGAAGACTGTACACTGAGGTACTACTAACATAACTACAACAAAAAGTTACAGTTGAAATTGTTTAGCAAGAAAGCTCATGAAAAACTTCTGAGAGGAGTCCAATGGTACACCGAGTTTTGTAGAGCTAGACCAGCTAATAAGGGGGCTGGGTGAGGAGTCTTTCCCACTGGGTCAGGGGCATATCTGGAGAGCAGCGGAACTCACACTTAAGCCTTGGGGCCCTGTAAGGCTCAAAGATGTCAAGGCAGTACTTTAATATTGCATCTTAATTTCAAACCTTACAGTATACTGTAAAATATAACAATAATAACAGCCTGATCCTTTTGGGTCTTACTTTTAAGCTTGGTTTGGGAATACCAGACCTATATTTTGTCAAGGGCTAATTTCCCACTACTAAGGCAAGGCCCTTCTTAGAACTCTATTCAATGCACCCCTGAAATACAATGTTTTTACCATGGCTATTGATGACAGGCATTATTCCTGGTCCAACGTGAACTCTAGGCATTGTTGCTTTTAATATTTTTCAGTAGTTCTTTCCCCTGCCTCACTAGGTTTTCTCACAAGCATGCACTGATTATAGTGTTCAACTTAATTCTCAACGGAGACTCGGCACATCCCAGGAGTCTTCCCTCTGCTCAGCCCTCTCTTCTCCTTTACTCTGCCCAGTGAACTCTAGCCACATTGGTTTATCTTTCGACTCTGGTTCATCAACTCAGGAAGAAGTCAGGCTTTGCCCAGGTTCCCTGTCCCTGCATCAAGGCCTGGAAACTTTCCTTAGGCTGAAAGCTATGCCAATCACACAGCTCACCTCATTTGTGTCCTGTCCCTTAGAGATCACTGTCCTTTGTTGCCTGATATCCAATGATTTTAATACTGTTGTTTCATATATTTTGTCCGGTTTTTTAGTTGTTAAAACTGGCAGGATGAATCCAGCCCCCTTGTTATTCCATCTTGACTAGAAGCAGAAAACCACAACAACTTTAAGGAAAACAGATGTGCTGTCTTTGTCAAGTGGGCTTATTTCAAACATAGCTTAGTGTCATTGTACTCCAGTGAAAGACCACCAGGAACACATCTATAATTGTGTGGGTTGGGTTATTTCTTGTTGAAACAAGGAAGACTGCACACCATGGGGAACCACAGGGTATCTCACTAAGAGGGCATTATAAAGGACTTGATTTAGGATTTATGCTTGTGATTTCATGGAGGATTCAAAGAAGTTGGCTTTACTTGTGTCTGGATGCTGTCAGGAAGTTGGGGTAGCTTTATAAATCCTATCTAGAAGGAGTGAAGACTAGAAGACAACTAAAGCTATCCTTGATAAAGCAGCAAACACATCATCCATGATGTTTGGTAACCTTTGTGGTTCAGACAATGATTTGTATTTTTCTGAGTTCAGACATAATTATGGAGTGGTCTTATTTTTGTCTTGATCCATCACAGTCAGAGTGTTCTTGTCTCATGCTGATGTTCCATGATGTTTACGTTAAACAGGAGAACATCAAGGCTAGGTGTCTCAGGCCACTCTTCAGATGCCAGGGGCTGCTTTTCTCTTTCTCACCAATAAGGGACCTGCAGACTCACGGCTCTCACTGGTGGGAAGACTGAGCTGTACAACTGAAGGATCAATGGACTCACCTCCTCTTACATGCCTCCACAGCTTTTGAAAATGAGCCCAGGAGAGCTTCTCCCAGATGAAGCCTAGATACTCCCAGAATTTCTTGGAAGCTGAAAATAATAGCACACCAGAATCAGCTCTTATATGAGTATCCCTAAGAGAATAACTGGATAGAAGGCTGGAGAGAAGGGCTCAAAGAGCATTTTCTAATGGGTATGGAATGAACTTGAGGAGGGAGAACAGATCAAGACTGGGAGGAACATGTATGAATGGCATTTTGCTGGTGAAGGTCAAAATTCTGCAGAACCCTCCCTTGTGTGGAAAAAAGGAAACCTAGTTGTGGGCGGTGTTTCAGCCTCTCATTCCACAATATGCTGATAACAGTGCCCGATCCTTGAGTAAAGAAATTTGCCTATATACCTTGTAGTCCAGAGCTAGTTCAGAAAATACACCAGAGTACTGGTGTATTGCAGCTAACAGGAAAAGATGGTTAGGAAAGAAACAGATCTGTTCCACTTTATTTCTTTCTGGGATTCAACAAAGTCGGCGGAATGGATCGGAAGGCAGTATTAGCTACTCGAATAGAATTCTCGGAGCTTCTCATTGGTCGGCAATGGATCAGACAGTAAAATCAGTTAAATCAAACTTCCTCATTGCCCCAGAGGTTAAAAACAGCCCGATTTGGGGAGAGAAAAGCCACAAGCAGGCTTCATATAAAGCGGTGGCTTCCCATATGCCTTGGATGGCTATTTAACGTAGCCCTAGCCACTGTTATCTCATGGCTCCATTACTGCAAAAGCTCCTAAGTGCTCTCCCTGCTTCCACTCTTCTCCCCAGAGGATTATTCTTCAGAGAATAGAATCAGCAAGATCCTCTTAAAAGATAAATCAGGATAAAGCTAAATCTCTCTGAAACACACAAAAGGGGAAAAAATTCCTTACTAATGGCTTTCCCAGCATCCTTAGAAAAAAAAAAAAAATACACGGTCCTTCCCATGGCTGATGTGATTTGGCTTCTTTTCCTACCACTCTTCCATTTACTCAGTGTTTCTTAAATACGGAATGCAGAGTGTTGGGGTGGGCCTCAGGAACTCACTCCAGGGCCATCACCAGCATGTAATGTCAGTAATAAATAGAACTATCTGTAAATCACGGGTAGTAAAGGTAGGTATGGTTTAACATAAATTGTGTTTCTGTGTGTGTGACAGTGTGTGTGTGTGTGTGTGTGTGTGTGTGAGAGAGAGAGAGAGAGAGAGTCTTTTGTGTTCTGGGTCATGAAGTAAAATGTATGTCTTACTGTGTATCATAATCCAAATAGTTTGAAAAACCACCATACTTCACTCTACTTCAGTAATGGGCCTTCTTGTTCGTCCCAGAACAAACCAAGCTTCCTCCCAAAGCAGGGTCTTTGCCCTAGGCTGCTCCCTGGGCCCTCGGAACTCTCCCCTTGTGCCCAAGCAGCTTACTCCCTTCTCTTTATCCAGGACTCAAAAGTCAGCTCCTTCCCCCTGTGGGACATGACTCCCAGGGGAGTGAATCTCCCTGGCAACATGGGACACAACTCCCAGGAATAAGCCCGGCCCTGGCATCAAGGGATTGAAAATACCTTCTTGATCAAAAGGGGGAAAGAAAGGTAACAAAACTAAGGTTAGAGTGGATAAGAGATTTCAAATAGAGTCAAGAGGCTCTCCTGGAGGTTACTCTTATGAAAGCTCCAACTAGATATTCCAGATGGCCACAGTATGCCAGGCCTTAACCAACAGTAGCCCTGAAATACCTAGGTCCCTATCTGAGATTCTATAAAAGATTCACTCACTAAGTTTATTCTTCAGAAACTTAAAGCCCCAGAGTGTTCCTATGCCAGACAAGGCCTAAAACCCAGAGGCAACAGCCTTTTTAAGAAGAACAATCAGATGCAGCCCCCTTCCCCAAAATGTTGCTATCCCCCTTCAATATGAAAAAGTTAAGGTGGTCTCTGCCTACACACCCCTGAATATCAGGAAAGTGATTAAACTAAAGGAAGGGGTAGCAACAGACAAGGTAAGATTTAACAAAGGATTAAAGGTACTTTGAAAGTTATCACTGTTACATATATGTTAAAGTTCACAATTAAAAAATGCATTTTAAAAAAAAGATAAATACTGAATCTTTATATAAATATTTTTTAGATACTAGGTTATTAGAATAGCTAGAAGGAAATAACTAAAAAGGTGGAACTGTAATCCATAACGTTCTTTGAAATTTGCTCTACAGCTATTCGTTAAATTGTACTTTGAAAGTTATCACCATTCTGTATATATCTTATATTTCATAATAAGGAAAGAACTGAAACTCTGGAACTATAACCCATAACATTCTCTGAAACTACCTATATAACTACTTGTTAAATCATACTTTGAAAGTTATCACCTTTCTGTATATATGTCATATTTTACAATAAAGAAATAACTGAAATTGTGGAATTGTAACCCATAATATTTTTTGAAATTTGCTCTCTAACTACTTGTTAAATTGTACTTTGACAGTTATCATTGTTCTGTATATACGTTAAATTTCACAATAAAAAAAGTCAGCTCCTCAAAATGATTTCCCCATCATCCTTTTTTCAGATTGCACCCTGTTACTCAATCCTTGGCACCTGCTCTATTTTTCTTTAAAGCATATATCACTCCTTAACATTATTTTAAAAACACAACTTTTTCTCCTCCTCTAGAATGTAAGCCTCATGTGAGCAGAAGCCATGTTGGTCTCCCCAGCTTCTAGAACAGTAGGCACTCAAATATGTGTTGTTAAAAGAATGAATCCATATCTGTAAAGAGAGATACACTTGGAAATGCATAGCAAAAGGACCTGAAAGAGTACTGTTAGCTGTGGCTGGACTCATCTGTGGGGAGGAGATGAATGTGCCATGCCCGAACCAACAGTAGCACCAAAATACCTAGATCCCTATCTGAGATTCTATAAAAGATTCTGTGTGTTTAAATGTTCACGTGTGTGTGTGTGTGTGTGTGTGTGTGTGTGTGTGTGTCGTCTACATTTTTCCTTTTGTATTACTTTTAATTTAGAAAAAAATAACTCAAAGTACAATCAAGCAAAGGCAACTGCAAATTTTACCACCTCATCTAAGATTTGCAAAATCCATTTGACAGAACTATTTAAGTTACTAATCCTTCTGTTATTTTTGTTTGTTTTTATATTTATCTTTTCTGAAAACAAGATAAACATTGTAAAATATGCTAAATCCTACCTTGGAAAATTTCAATTCACATATTCCAAGTTCTCTCATTTTTAACTAAGAACTTAAAACCAACTTTTCCATTCAATATTTATTCAACCAACGTGTAATAAGTGGCCAGTATGCACCAGACGTTTTCTTCCCTAAAAAGCGAGTCTACATCATTTTCACAAGAATGCAGCAAACTCAAGTTGGATTAAAGTATGATCTGAATGCTTTTCTTTTCTACAGACATATCCCCATCTTGTGGAGCTTTAGGATATTTTCAGAGATGACAATATTCACATTGCATCTGTACAACCACAAACATCATGTGGGTTAACTCTCAGTTAACGGGAAAATCCCAATGAACAAAATACTACATTCCCCAACATTCTGGCTGTGGGAGGCTTTACAGTATTCACTTATTCAAGTTCTTAGCAAGGAAAATAACATATGTGGATCATTTCCTAATATGATTTTGAAATACCACATTTGTTTTCAGTGATATTGCCGAAGTACATCAGTGTACCTTGTACGTAAGCCTCTTATTGCAAGTATGTGTATGGTAATTAATTGCACCTGCACATCGGGTACTTGAGAGCAAGGATCCCACCTCCGCCTCTGCACTGCCCAACTGACAGCCTGGGACTCGCGAGACAGTCAATGTCTTAAGAGAATGGCAGAAGCCCCAAGACACTACATGAAGTAGAAAGAAATTCATTTCATTCATTCATAACATACTCCTGTGCTATAGCTACAGTGCTTTTTAAAATATAAGTTCTCCATCTGAAGAGGACAAAAGCACACAAATAACAATTTTCAAACCAGAATTATTACATTCAGAGACGTGGTACGGTTGGTAAGTTCTGTCACAGTTCAGAGGGGTGAAAAATTATTTCCTGCTGGGATGATTAAGAAAGACCTCATATTTCAAATTCCCTTGAGAATACACTCTAAAAACCACTAGCAAGGGGATTAATACACTGCATTACCAAGTCATCACCAGAACAGGTGCAGTTATTCTTACATAGATGTGCCTAACACGCTAATAAAGCTTCTGCCTCAAGTTGTATCTTTGCCTCCAACAGTTAGAATTATAATTAGTTTTTAGTATGGTAGCATAACATTAAAAATGTAATTAATATCACTGAATTGTTCAGTTGAAAGTGGTTAAAATGGGGAATTTGGAAATTTTGAATTGTGTATATGTTACTACAATAAAAAAGTAAAAAAATTTAGAAACTTAAAAAAATCTTAAAAATAAAGCCCTCATATCAATATAAAATCCAACTTCTTCATTTACAGAGAATAGGCATTCAGTAAATGCTCAGAGATGGATGAAGCTCTTCCTGCCCTCTGCAGACCTCCCTAGCTGTAATTATGTGTGTGTGAGACTCGCCTCCTCATGCCAGGCAGGGTTTTGGGAGTCAAGCATTCTTTGTTTCTGAGTCTCCTCCTCACTTCATGGTTCTAACATTTGACATTTTTTTTGTTTTGTTTTGTTTGTTTGTTTTGGCTTAGACAACAGGAATTTATTGGTTCATGGTTTTGAGGCTAGAAGTCCAAAATCAGCGAGGCTTGCTTCATTCTCCAAATTTGTAACTTTTTGGCGCTAGCTACCAACAATCTTCCAGCACATGTCAATCTCCCCGCCTCGTGCTGTCTGCTCTTCCATTTTGCTGACTTCTGGCTTTTGGCTACTTACTCCCTGTAGCTTAGCTTTCTTTGACTCCTGGCTTCTGGTTTCTTCTATTTTTTTTTTTTTTTTCCCCACAAACATCCCCAGCCCCCAGTAATCTGTTGTCTGTGACTGCAAATTTTCTATTTCTAACCATCTCTTACATGTGGCATCATACAATATTTGTATTTATGTACCTTCTCATTTCACTAAGCATGATGTTTTCAAGGTTCCTCCATGTTGCACCATGCCTCATAACTTCAACCTTTCTTTTGGCAGAATAATATTCAACTGTGTTGTATGTACACATTTTGTTTATCCATTCATTGGTTAATGGACATGAGTTGTTTCCAACTTTTGGCTATTAGGAACAATGCTGCTATAAACATTGGTGTACACATACCTATTTGAGACTATATATTTTTGTTTCTTCGGGTATATACCTACAAGTGGAATTGCCAGATCATATGGTAATTCTATATTTGGCATTTTGAGGAACTACCCTATTACTTTCCATTAGGCTTAGCCATGTTTACATTTCACAGCTGCACCTTTTACATTGCCACCAACAATGCACTACAGTTCCAATTTCTCTATATCCTCTCCAACCCTTATTTTCCATTTTTTAATAATCACCGTCCTTTTGGGTGTGGTTTCTCATTGTAGCTTCTGATTTGCATTTCCCTAATGGCTATTGATGTTGAGTATCTTTTCATAAGCTTATTGATCATTCATATATCTTCTTTAGAGAAATGTCTATTCAAGTCCTTTGCCTATTTTTTAATTGGATTGTTAGTCTCTTTGTCCTTGTATTGTAAAAGTTCTTTATATATTCTGGATATTAAGTCCTAATCTGATATATGGTTTCTAACTGTTTTCTCCCATTCTGTAGACTGTCTTTTCACTTTCTTGATAATTTCCTTCAATGCACAAAACATTTTAATCTTGATGAAATCAAATTTATCTATTGTTTCTTTTGTTGTTCATGCTTTCAGTGTCGTACCTAAGAATCCATTGCCATCTCCTAAGATATGAAGATTTGCCCCTATGTTATTTCCTAAGAGTTTTAAAATTTTAGCTCTTTTATTTAGGCCCTGACCATCTTGAGTTGATTTTTATATATGGTGTGAGGTAGCATCTAAATTCATTCTTTTGCATGTGGAGATCTAGTTTTTCCAGTACCGTTAAAGAGACCATTCTTTCCCCTCTACATACACTTAGTACCCTTGTTGAAAATCAACTGGCCATAGATGTGTGGGCCTATTTCTGGACCCTCAACTCTGTTCCATCAATTTGTTTATCTTTATGCTAGTACCACACTGTTTTAGGTTCTGTAACTTTGCAGCACAATTTGAAATTGGGAAGGGTTAGCCTTTCAATGTTGTTGATGTTCTTCAAAATTGTTAAAGCTCTCTGGGGTCCACTAAAGTTCCATATAAATTTGAGGACTGATTTTTCCATCTCTGCAAAAAAGCTACTCAAATTTTAATAGGAATTTCACTGAATCTGTATATTGCTTTGAATAATATTGACATTTTAACAATATTCTTCCCATCCATGAACATGAACATGGGAAGTCTTGCCATTTATTTATGTCTTCTTTAATTTGTGTCAGCAGTGCTTTGTAGCTTTCATTAACCAAAGCTACAAAAGACTTGTACAAATTTATTCCTAGATATTTTTTAGATGCTATTTTAAATGGAACTGTTTTCTTACTTTCCTCATTAGACTGTCCATCGCTAGTGTAAAGAAACCCAACTGGCTTTTGTTCATCCTGTACCATGTTGTGGGCATTTTTAAAAACATACATGAAATAACTACTGTGACAAACATTTTTACGTAATTATTTTATGTTATCCTAACAATACCCATGATGTAGGAATTATTTCTCCCATATTACCAATGAGGAAACAAAGGCTTAGAGACTGAATAACTGAAGATCAAATAGCTAGTGAGTCTCAATCAGGATTTAAACTCAGATCTCTTTACCCTAAACCCATTGCTCTTTGCACAAACTAAAGCTGTCTCAAAGGTAACTTGATTTCTGCAACAAGATTTCCCATTAATCCCCAGTCCTACCATTTATAAGTACATACCAATTATTTCTGTGATCTTAGAGAAATCACCTTAATCTACCATGCTTCAGTTTACTCAGTTTAATAAAGGAAAGAAAGTTATACCTATTTGGCCTACTTTAAAAACACAATCAGGTGCAGGAGGCCTGAGTGTATTGATTAAGAGCATGGACTCTGGAGTCAGGCTGCCCGGGTTTAAATCCCGCATACAAGACTTTTTAACAGTAAAGCCTTGAACAAGTTATTTAATCTCTTTCAACTTCAGTTTCTTCAACTGAAAAATGAAAATAATAAAGTTTCCTACCTTGTGGGATTATAATAAGGATTAAATGAGATAAAATATATAAAGTCCTTAATATGATGCATGGAACAGAGTACTTGTAAATGTTAGCTACAGAAAACACATGGAATAGAATAAGGCTTTATGTAAGTATGGGATTATTATTGTTGTCTATTTCAAGCCAATCTGATGGGACTGGACTTCCCCTACCCCCAAATTTAATTTGTTTCATTTATCTTTTAATAAATCATTCTAAACATTTCAAGAGTTTTTGAATACTTGATACTCAAGTACTGAAGAAGCTGATATGTGTCAGAATTCCTGCAGGTATAAACATACTCAAGTGTTAATCAAAGATATTTTAACAAAAGGGCTACTCACAAAGGTGTGAGCAGGGTCAGGAGACCCTCAGTGATGGTGGAACACCAGGGGCTTGCTCAAGCTGGAAGCCTTTATTCCCCCTCCTCCTAAAGGCCAGAGCAGGCAGTAGTGTCACCAGACCTGAGGAGACCTGGGGCTACCCAACAAAAGGTATGGCCATGAGGTGAGCAGTGCTTCTCAGCAATAATGCCCTAACCTCTCTCATCTCTCAGGTAACTCCAAACCCAAATGGAAACCAGAGGCAAGGAAGCCCAGTGATGGCAGTCCACAGAGGGGTGAGCCTCCCTGAGCAGCACAGGACAGAGGAGGCAGGAGAGAAGATCCGGTGCAGTAGACAGAGAATGACCAATGCATAGTCCTAAACGAGGACTAAACAGACAAATCTAGATGGTAGGCCTATACCAATCTCTCTCAGTGTGGCGGTTAATCCTAACACTATTGACTGAAACAGGACAGGCTAAAATTTAAATCCTGACTTTACCATTTACTACCCAAGTGTCCTTAACAAGTTACTTACACTTCCTCTTATAGTTTCCTCATCTGTAAAAATATTAGAATAATAATAATACCCTTTAGTGTTGTTTTCAGAATTCAATGAATTAATATTTGTAAGGAATTTACAGCAGTGCAGGGCACTTAGCACTGTATGAATTTTAACTAGTATTATTATATTATCATCCCTCGTCCTAGGTGGGATTATACATATTTTTGGAGGTCCATGTCTTATATTCATAAACTCTCTGGGTAATAGGAAAAGGACATGTCTATGATTTTTACATGCCATATTCATAAAAAAAGCACATTGACCTCAATTATACTGTGGTAGAAGGTGTACTTAATATGTCTAAACACAACTTTAGTGTCAATTCACCATCGAAAACCTATACTGTATAACTGCCACATTTCATCAGTTTCCTGCACATCAGTCTGAGTTTACCAGATTGAAGAGAAAAGGGCCAGTGTACTCAAGGTTACATCTACAGATGTGCCGCCTTCAGGAAATTCACCAAATACATGAGCATATATATTAACACACATCCCCTTTCATTTTTCCTTTTGAAGCACGGAACGTGACATTTCTTAAATGGGCATTGACTTCCTATTTTCTTCTTCTTCAGTCCAAAATTGCTTTATTACAATTTTTGCAGATGGTGCCAAGGTTCTGCAGATGGAACCTGAAGCCAGTAAACATCAGCAGGGGAGAAGGGTCCCTAGAAGTCAGCCCAATAGTGTCATCACAAGCAGTCCCAGACACCAAACAACTAAAGGTCCAGCACTCATCCCCTCATAGTATCCTGAATCCCAAAATATAAGCACACATTGGGCAGATGTTTCAGGGAGGAGGAGGGGTTGCTCTTTTAGGTAGGATAAAACAAAAGAATAATGAGAGCAAAAAGGAGTATGTCTCCTTAGAGAGACACCAAGAGAGGATCAGAGAGGCAGATACTTCCCAACAGAGACACTAAGTAGACTTAAAGTACCATATTTAAATCACACCAAGTATCTTAGGACACAGAAGCAATAAATTATATTCTCAACAAGAGAAAATATATTTTCTCAGATATACAGATCAAACTTACCTCTTTGAGATAAATTACACCTACCTCATGTGCAGCCACGAAGCCTGTAACAGACTATTCAGCCCAACTCCTCCCTCCCAGATGGTAGCATTTTACCAAGGAGTGCTCATTTTAATTAAACTTCACTTTATAACCCCAAGCCTGATTTAGTCTTAGGGCTTTATTTTCTATTGTTTGTTATCCATGATATCAAATAGCTGTTACCCAGAGGAAGGCAATGAACTTCTAGGGCCTGGGTTTACTTTGATTCATATTACAAATATCTCAAACTTACAGAACTCTTAAAATCTTTAGACGTTATATACAATTACCATCCCATTGAATTCTCACAAATACCATAAAAAATAAATAGGACATATTTTGGTTTGTTTCTACACGTCCACAAGAAACAGGAAGCTTAGAAAGTTTTAGTGAAACTCAGAAAAATCATTATGACTCTTTCTAGTACATAAAATATTAAGAGAAGTTATATAGAAAATTTAAGCCAAGTACTACAAAGGTGAAGGAGTTCCTTAGTTGTTCAAGAAATGTGAAATTGAACACAAGAACATATAAAGCATTGAAATTTTCTTATTCAATGAGACTATCATTTCAGTGAAATAGCCTGTCAATTCAAACCCACCACAAATTCTTTTAACAATGATGACCCATGTGAATACTTGTTGACAGAACAGTAAGGAACCCTGATGGAGATACTTTCCAGCCTCAGGAGATTAGAATAGAACAGGAATTAAAGCAGACACAGTTCACTGCTGAGAACAAAATCACATGATTCTCCTGAGTGTGGTTAAAAGAAGGCCCAGGCTCAAGGTGAGACTCCTGGGGCCAAAAAGGCTGAAAGGGTTTCCCAGGCTTTGCCGCTAAGAAATTAAAATGGAGTGGGAGCGAGGAGATGACTTTCAGGGGCAATTCAGCATTGCAGACAGCAGGCAACCTTCCACATAAGAAAGTGAATGGGAGGAGGACTTCCAGGAAAGATGGAGGAGTATGGAGCACCAGATCTCTCAGTCCTTCCACCAAAACTATTAAACAGGTAGGAACTATCTGAAATAACTATTTTGAAATTCCAGAGGCCAGAAGAACACTGTACAGCATCCAGGGAAGAGCAGGAAGAAGAGGCTGATAAATTATGATAAAGAACTGTAAATTGCTCTCTGCATGCCGGCTACCAGCACCCATCCCCCATTCCCACAGCGGGCCACCAAAGGGTACAGTGGTGGCTGGCTGCCACTGACAATAAGGGACATAAAAATCCTCTCCCCAAGAATAGGAGTAGCATGGCCAATTACTGGTCACTGCTTTTTATTAGCAAATTTGGATCCCTGGGCCCTGGCTCTGAGGGCAGCCACTGTTTCAAACTGCCCCAGAGACAGAGCCGGTGAAGGTTTAAAGACCTGGGGCTTTCCCAGCGCTGCAGGGAAAAGGCAGTTGAAAAGGCTGCATTTGCTGGGAAGGCCAGGAAAGCTCAGCTTTGGGGAGCTGCCACAGAAGTTTTTGGCACCCTTCCTGACACCTCCACAGGGCACTTTGTAACCAGTCTGCATCTCTTCATGGGTCCCAGGTCTCATCTTGGCTGGGAAAGACCAAAGTGGGAGAGTCCTCCCTGGGGTGACCCTCCTCCCAGAATTTACCTTCAGGTAAAAGCTACGTGAGACAATAAAAGGAGTGTAAAAAACTATAGGGGCCAACAGTCTGGGACAAAAGCCTGCCAGCTTCAGATACTGGGGAAAGGAATTTTGTTCCCAGGGAAGCAGAGGGACTACCAAACTATGTAAACAGGGGAACTCCAAAACAACTAACAAGCAAAACCGAGGAAAAGACAGAGGCCCAGTAATACAGAGAAAACCTTGCAAGGTGCATTTGCCTTGGGCAGACCTTCTTGGTAGGAGGGCCGGAATTCAAGAAAATCTCTGTCTTATCACCAGCTGGGTATAAAAACAGCAAACAGAGATCCCAGGGAGTAAATCCCAGAGTTAACAATTTAAAATATTGAAATGTTCGGTGTGCAACAAGAGTACAAAACAAACAAACAGGAAATGATGCCCCATCCAAAGGAAGAGGATAAAAATACAGAAAACACCAACAAAGAAGATGAGAATGTGCACATACCAAAGCCTTTAAAAACATGACCTTAAAAATGCTCATGGGCCTGGACACAGCATCGTGAGATTGAGAAAATCTTCTTGACCAAAAAAGGGAAATAAAATGAAACAAAATAAAGTTTCAGTGGCTGAGAGATTTCGAATGGAGCAGAGAGGTCATTCTGGAAGGCATTCTTATGTACTATATAGATATCTCTTTTTCGTTTTTAGTATATTGGAATAGCTAGAAGGAAATAACTAAAACTGTGGAAATACAAACCTGTAGCCTTGATTCTTGAAGATGACTGTATAACTATGTAGCTTGCATGGTGTGACTGTGTGATTGCGAAAATCTTGTAGCTCACTTCCCTTTATCCAGTGTATGGACAGATGAGTAGAAAAATGGGGACAAAAACTAAATGAAAATTAGGGTGGGATGGGGGGATGGAATTCTTCAGGTGTTCTTTTTTACTTTTATTTTTATTCTTTTTATTCTTTTTGGAGTAAGGAAAATGTGCAAAAAATGATTTTGTTGATGAATGCACAACTACATGATGGTACTGTGAACAGTTGATTGTACACCATGGATGACTATATGGTATGTGAATATCTCAATAAAACAGAATTTAAAAAGAACATTTTTTTACTTGTTTTGTTTATCGGGATAAAGGAAAATACAGAGAAATAACTTAAGGATATCAGGAAAACAATGAACAATATGAGTCTAATTAAGAAGACAGCAATCAAACAGAACTACAGGAGTTGAGGACCACAATAACTGAAAAGAAAAATGCCCGGGAGGGTTTCAAGAGCAGAATGGAGTTGGGAGGAGAAAGGCTCAGTGAACTTGAAGACAAGACACTTGAAATGAGTCAGGCTGAGAAGCAAAAAGATATTAAAATTCAAAATACACTAAGACAGCTACGGGACACAATCAAGCACACCAACATATGTTTTATGGGAGTTCCAGAAGGACAAAAAATGAGAGAAAGGCACAGAAGGAATAGTCAAAAAAATAATGACCAAGAACTTCCCAAACATAGCAAAAGATGTGAGAAGATGCATCAAAAAATCTCAGACAGCACTAAAAAGGATAAACATGAAGAACAATATACCCCATCATCTATTTATTACCATATTAAATACAAAAGACAAGGAGAGAGTTCTGAAAGTTGCAAGAGAAATGCAAACAAGGGAATCTCAATAAGATTAATTGCCGATTTCTCATCAAAACTATGAAAGCAAGAGGGTAGTGGGATGAAATACTTAAAATACTGAAGGAAAACAACTGTCAGCCAATAATTTTATATCCAGTGAGACTCTCTTTCAAAAATAACAGAGATTAAGATATTCTCAGATAAACAAAAGCTGAATGAGTTCATCACCACTAGACCTGCCCTACAAGCAAAGCTAAAGGGAGCTCTTCAGACTGAAAGAAAAAGACAGTAGACAGTGTTTTCGAAGCATCATAAAGAAATAAAGACCTCTTGGGTAACCATTTGTGTAATTATAAATGCCAGAATTATCATATTGTATTGTTTGGTATGTAACTCCACTTCTTACTTCCTACAGGTGGTAAGATGCAGATATATAAAAAGTAATGATAAATCTAGGTTTTTGGACCTACAATGTACAAAGATATAAGTAGTAACAAGTACAAAAAAAATGGTGGGGGGAAGAGGGAGGAATAGGAAAAGTCTATGTGCATGCTATTAAAGTTAAGTCGGTAACAAACCAAATATAATTGTTATAAATGGATGTTAAATTTTAACCCTATGGTAACCACCAGGAAAATAGATGAAAAACATATCAAGATAGAGATGAGAAAGTACTCAATATGGTACAACACAAGAAAGCAAATAAATATAAAAGTAGGCTTTAATCCCTCCAAATCTGGCTTCTGCTAATCCCTCAGCCTCACCCACTGGCAGCTCCCTTCTCCCCGCTGTTTATGCTCCTACAAAGCTGAAGTGCTGACTACTGAGTTCCTGGGAAAAGCAACTGCTGATTGCTTAGAAGTGCTGAGCACTGAGTCTCTGGGAGTAGTTACCACTGGGTCCTCAGAGGTGCTGAGCACTGAGTCTCTGGGAGTAGTTACCACTGGGTCCTCAGAGGTGCTGAGTATTGTTCCAAGAAGGGTAACTACCAAGTACCCAGACGTGTGTAGATGGAGTCCCTGGAATACAGATGGCACGCTGGCCTCCTGGGGCCTCTCCACACACATTTCTCTCTGCCAGAAGAGCTACCCCCACTTATCTGCCTCCTGCATCTTCTTGCCCTCCAGGCTGCACTCCAGACCCCTCCCTGGCCAGGCCCCTTCCGCCTCCTGTACCTCCCCCACCTGTCTGTCCTCTGCTGTGCTGACCACGCCCCTCCTGTACCTGCCCCACCTGCCTGTCCCTTCTGTGCTGACCACGCCCCTCCTGTACCCTCCCCCACCTGCCTGTCCCTTCTGTACTGACCACGCCCCTCCTGTACCCTCCCCCACCCGCCTGTCCTCTGCTGTGCTGACCACGCCCCTCCTGTACCCTCCCCCACCCGCCTGTCCTCTGCTGTACTGACCACGCCCCTCTTGTACCTGCCCCACCTGCCTGTCCCAAAAAAAAAAAAAAAAGTAGGCTTTAATGGTAGTGAGGAACAAAAAGGGTATAAGACTTACAAAAGCTAAATAGCAAAATGGCAGAATATCGATCTATATTATCAGTAGCAACTTTAAATATAAATGGATTAAACTCTCCAGTCAAAAGGCAGAGATCATAGAATGGATAAAAAAGCATGACACAACTATATGCCCTCTGTAAGAGACAAACCTTAAAGTCAAAGACACAAGTAGATTGATGATGAAAGGATGGGAAAAAATATAACATCCAAGCAGTAACCAAAAGAGAACCGAAGGGTGGCTATACTAATATCAGATAAAACAGACTAAGTCAAAAACAGTTACAAGGGACAAAGATGGTAATTACATACTGATAAAGGATACAACTCAACAGGAAGATGTAGCAATTATAATATGCACGTAATAGCAGAGTCCCAAAACATATGAAGCAAACAAATACTGACAGAATTGAAGGGAGAAATTGATGGTTCTACATTAATAGGAGACTTTAACACACCATTCTCAATAGTGGATAGAAAATCCAGTCAGAAAGATCAATAAGGAAGTACAGGACTGAATGATACACTAAACCAACTAGACCTAACAGACATATAGAGAGCACTGCATACAATGAAAACAGAATACACATTCTTCTCGAATACACATGGATTATTTGCCAGGATAGACCATATGTTGGGTCACAAAACAAGTCTCAAATTCAAAAATATTGAAATTATACAATGTATATTCTATGATCACAACAGAATGAAGCTAGAAATCAATAACAGAGGGAGAAAGGGAAAAATTACAAATATGTGGAAATTGAAAAACATACTCTTAAGCAACCAATGGATTAAAGGGGAAATCAGAAGTGAAATTAGCAACTATCTTGAGGCAAAGAAAAATGAAAATGCAACATACCAAAACTTATGGGAGGCACTGAAGAGAGGGAAATTTATAGCTCTAAATGCTTACATTAAAAAAAAAGAAAGGCTTCACATCAGAGACCTAATCTCAAAACTGGAAGAACCAGAAAAAGAAGAGCAAACTAAATCCAAAGCAAGAAGAAAGAAGGAAATAAAACAGATTAGAGCAGAGAGAAATGAAATAGGAAAACAAAAGAATGAGCGAAACAAAACAAAAGTTGATTCTTTTAAAAGATCAACAAAATCAACATACCTTTAGGTAGACTGACAAAGTAAAAAAGAGGATACAAGTAACGAAAATCAGAAATGAAAAGGGGACGTTACTACTGACGATACTGAAATAAAATATACTAGCAAACCAAATCCAACAGTACATCAAAAATAATTATATTACCATGATCGAGTAGGATTTATCCCAAGTAGGCAAGATTGGCTCAACATAAGAAAATTCATATAATACACAACATTTACAAATGAAGGGAAAAAAATGACATGATCATCTCAGCTGATGCAGAAAAGACTTTTAATAAAATACAGAATGCTTTTTTGATAAGAACAGAACACTAGGAAAAGAAGGAAACTTCCTCAACATAATGAAGGGCATGTATGAAAAGCCCACAGCTAACAACCTACTTAATGGTGAAAGACTGAAAGCTTTCCTCTAAGATCAGGAATGAGACAACGATGCCCACTGTCACCACTATTATTCAACATTTACTGGAAGTTCTTGCCAGAGCAATTAGGCAAGAAAAAAAAAATAGAAGGCATTCAAATTAGAAAGGAAGAAATAAAACTCTCCCAATTTGCAGATGATATGATCCTATATACAGAAAATCCTGAAAAAATCCACAACAAACTCCTAGACGTAAGAAATGAATTCAGGATCAACACCCAAAAATCAGCAGTGTTTCTTTACACAAGCAATGAACAATCAGAACAAGAAATCAAGAAAAAAATCCATTCAAAATAGCAACTAAAGGAATCAAATATCTAGGAATAAATCTAACCAAGGATGTAAAGGACTTATATACAGAAAACTACAAAACATTGCTAAAAGAAATTAAAGACCTAAATAAATGGAACAATATTCCATGTTTATGGACTGGAAGACTAAATATCAAAATAAGACCTCAAAATCACCCAAAGCACTTTATAGTTTCAATGAAATACCAATCAAATTTCTAATAGCTTTCTTTGAAGTAATGGAAAAGCCAATCAAATTTATATGGAAGAGTAAAGTACCCCTAATAGCTAAAGCCATCTTGAAAAAAGAATGAAGTTGGAGGACTCACACTTCCTGATCTTAAAACTTTTACAAAACCATTATAATCCAAACTGCATGGTACTGGCACAAGGACAGACATATAGACCAATGGAATAGAATTGAGAGCTCAGAATTCAACCCTTACATTTATGGTCAACTGATTTTTGACAAGGTACAAAGACTGCATAATTGGGAAAGAATAGTCTCTTCAACAAACAGTGATAGGAAAACTGGATTTCCATTTGTCAAAAAAAAGGAGAACCCTTACCTCACATCATATACAAAAATTAACTCAAAATGGATCAAAGACCTAAATATAAGAGCTAGAACTATCAAACTCCTAGAAGAAAATGTAGGGAAGAATCTTCAGGACCTTGTTAGGCAATAGGTGCAAAGCACAAGCAACAAAAGAAAAAAATTAGATAAATGGGCCTCATCAAAATCAAAACCTTTTGTTCCTCAGAGGGTATCATCATGAAAGTTAAAAGACCACCCACACAATGGGAGAAAATATTTGGAAACCATGTATCAGATAAAGGATTAATAGCCAGTACATACAAAGAAATAGTTCAACTTAACAACAAGAAAGACAACCAAATAAAAAATGGGCAAAGACTTGAATAGACATCTCTCCAAAGAAGATATACAGATGGACAGAAAGCACATGAAAAGATGCTCATCATCATTAGCCATCAAGGAAATGTAAATCAAGATACAATTTCACACCCATTAGAATGGTTATTAACCAGTTTTGTTAATTGCTGTTAACAAAATGGAAAAGAAGTGTTGGAGAGGATGTAGGGAAACAGGAACACTCATTCATTGCGGTGACCATGTAAAATAGTGCAGCCTCTCTGAAAGATAGTTTGGCGGTTCCTCAGAAAGCTAAGTATAGAATTACCATATGACCCAGCAATCCCTCTTCTAAGTATATACCCCAAAGAACTGAAAGCAGGGGCTCAAACAAATAATTTCATACCCATGTTCATAGAAACATTATTCACAATTACTAAGAGATAGAAGCAACCCAAGTGTCCAGCAATCAATGAATGGATAAATAAAATATGATCTATACATACAATGGAGTGTTATTCAACCATAAAAAGGAATGAAGTCCTGGTACATGCAATTACATGGAGGAACCTTAAAGACATCATGTTGAGTGAAATACAACAGATACAAAAGGACAAATATTATATGATCTCATTGATTTCAAACAATTAGAATAAGCAAATTCATGGAGTCAGAAACTAGAATATAGGTTAACAAGGAATGCAGTGGGAACAAGGAATGGGAAGTTAAGGCTTCAAGAGTACAGAGTTCCTATTTGGAATGAAGAAAATGTTTTGGTAATGGATGTGGTGATGGTAGCACTGTGAATGCAATTAACAGTGCTGAAATGTATATCTGAATGTGACTAAAGGGGGAAGTACTGGATTATATATATGGTAACAGAATGAAATTTTTAAAAGTTATCCATGGAACATCACTGCACAGACAGTGAACCCTGGGTTAAACCATAGACTTTAATTAATAGTATCATTATAAAAATGTGTTCCATCAATTGTGGCAGATGATACACACCAAGGCAAGGCATTGGTGGTGGGGTGGTGTATTGACGTCCTGTATTTTATGCATGATTGTTCTGTAAACACACAACTTCTCTAATAAACGGGAGAAAAGGAAAGAAAGGTGGCAAATGGATTTTTGAAAACCTCCTAACCCCCATCTTACAAGATTGGGAGATGGTCTCCTAAACACCCCCACCCCTAATTCAGGGCTGGTGAAGCACTCCACAGCTAGAGAAGAGAGGAGTTCAGGAGAGAGATGGCAGGGTTAGGAAATGGTGTGCCAGGGGGATGCCTTCAGTCCAACCATTTTTTGTAACAAGGCAAATGCCTTGCTGTGGATGAAGTGGTCACTGCTGAAATGGCTGCATCTGTCTGGCCAACATTCCCCAAAGGACAACCTACTGGCAAGTCTGGCCACATAATTTATAGGACCCAACACAAAATGAAAATGCAGGGCCCTGGCCGGGATGGGAAATCAATCTCCCCTTTCCAGAGGCCAACTACCATGATCCACAGTGAACGGGGAACAGCCTCAGGGTATTGCAACCTTTGTGCCAAAATGTACTTTGTACTTGGATTGGGGGTGGGCAAGTGGCATCTGCTGAGCTGCCTACCAAGTGTACTGTGGTGCTGCCAGCCCAGGGCTGGGAAAGACACTTCCTTGTTCGCTCCCAAAGTACCACGGGGCACACGTGCAAGCTAACTCTCCCATGCCTGGGCCCAAGTCCTACACATACACACAAACCAGTTGCTGCCCAGGCAGAGGGTGACTGCACCTGCAGGGCAAAGATGCAGACGGAAGCCAAGCAGGCCCGGGCACCAAGGAGTAGGGAAACGGTTCTGAGGTCGTTGGGAGGCAGTAAGAAGCAGTTGGTCAGGGTCAAGGCTTTAAGGCCCTGGCACATGCGCCACCATCCTATCTGACTTCAATTACAAAACACAAATTCAAAGATAAAGCTATGTAAAATGTCAAGATGGCTACCAGAGAACATTAAATTTCTCTGGAGGAAAGCAGGGTCCTTCTGAGCACAGGTGCCGTAAACTGCATCAGCCACACATCCCTGAAACCCACTTCCTGCAGAGGAATCAGCAGCAATAGGCTGCAAGGTGGATTGCCCACAGTGAGTACTGGGAGGTGGGAAGGAAGAGGCTATGCTCTAATCGGCTCTCTCCCCACAGAGGACTTCTCTAGGAGAAGTCACCTGAGGACCTTCAAGAACCAAAGCCTGCCCCCACCCCCACCCCGGAAGAATCACCTTGTGCATGCCTGCACCCCAGAGGGAACTGATCCACGGGCAGATAACTCAGAAGGAGCCACAAGCAACAAAATGGGGGGAGTAGCACTGCCATCTCCAATGCGAAATTCTTCACATAATGGACTAGTAATCACAAACACACACACACACACACACACACACACACACACACCCGGTGCTGAGGACAGACAGTCCTCTTCCAGCAATTTACAGAACAGGGCTTTTCCTTCCAGCACCTAAACACCCAGAGGAAAAGCAGGTAGTGAGAGAACAGACCACACCCACCCCAAAAACGAACAAACACACACACACACACACACACACACACACACACACACACACACGTTACCAGGGACAGAAATCCAGTAGCTGCTGTGTTTGGAAGGAAAATAGGGGGAAGTCAGGAAGCCCTGAAATAAATATGAGGTTGGGGTTTTAAAATGAACAGGAAACATTTTAAGAAGTGTAATGGCTGGAAAATTAAGGAATCAACCCAATATCATTAAGGTAAACAGTTTCCAAGCAGGAAAGGAAAGTTCACAGACATGATCCAATACTGGAAAAATAAGTCATTTCATGTTTATATCTGACAAGTCAAACAAGTCAAAACTGCTCAATCAAAATTATTATTCACAACCTCAGTTGTTGCTTCAAAAAAAAATGGAACAGAGATTGTACCCTTAGGAGAGTTTCAAAAAGTTCCCTGCATACAAATCACTGCTTCTCTCCTCGAGTCTTCAGGACATACCCCCACCATGTGACTTCCTTGCCTAAAATAGATGACCAGTGTCTCAAAGGATATGAAGGCTTAGACAATTTGCAAATGACTTCTAGTTACCAATTTTTGGAGCAACTTTAGAAGTTTGCTAATTATTCGGTTAAATTAATTCTAAGGCAAGCTGTGCCCTCTTTCAGAGTATGATTTAATTAGCTGTTCCTACTAGGCTCAGTGAGAAAGGTAGATTACAGATAAACTAACCTTCAGGTAGATTGGTACCTAAAGGATTATCTCTCTGAATTACTTCAAGGTTATGTGTTGGCAAGAGCATGATATTTTGACTGCTTGACCCTTCACTTCAGTGAAATAAACTTTGAATCTGCTTAATATATTGAATATACCTGCCTGTCATGACAAATTGACTGGATAAAGAGTAGTTTCCGTATCATGTAAACAAGGTTGAAGGCCATGGGCTTTTACTTTTAGTTTGGGGAAAATACAAATCCTTGAGCCTCATCTGAAATTCATTTTGCCCTTCTCAAAGCCATTTTGTGCTGGAGCTGCAACCAGAAGATCAATCTTTTGGAAGCATGCAAACCAGGGGTCAGCAAAATGTGGACCATAGGTCAAACCTGCCCACTTCCTGTTTTTGTAAATAAACTTTTATTGGAACATAGTCATCCCCACTTAATACATATTGCTTATGGCTGCTTTAGGACTACAACAGCAGGGTTGAGTAGTTACAACAGAGACCACCTGACCTTATTTTCTAACCCTTTGCAGAGAAAATTTGCTGACCCCTAATACAAACCATCCCCGGTAGCAGCCAAGCTTCAGAGCTTCCACAGCCCATACCACAGAGTGATGGTTACCTCTAAAACTTTTTTCTATTCCACTTCAATTTGCAACATCTGATCCTCTACCTAAATCAAGAGAGGCATCACCATACAGTAATGAAACGCATAATCATTGCTTTATAATCACACTAGCTTGCCCAGAGATTTGCAGTTGTAGTTTCTACTGATTCTGTGATTTTGGAAAAGTCATCTAAATTCCCTGTGCCTCGGTTCTCAACTGATGTTTGCCCCTCCTTCCCCATGGCCCTGTGCTTCAAGAGAAATGGGCCCATTAGTACATTGTCAGTTATCAGTTTAGGATATATCATAAATTCCAGCCAATGTGACAGACCAAGAAGTCAGGAGTCCAAGAAGTCAGGAGTGGTGGAGGAGAAGAAGGCACTTCTAGAAAAAATTTTCTTACTTTTTAAGGAGGAGACAAACTCTCTCTTTTTTAGCCATTGTCATGACTCTACGTATTGCCAGAACTTCTGCTGCCCTCTTGTTACCAGCCTGAGGATGAAGCCAACCCAAAAGATGAGCAGAACAAGAGAATGACAGACAAGCAAAGCTTTCTCTGAAGTACAATACCTGAAGCCCATCTACCTCTGAACTTGTTATTAGAGAAAATACATTTTCCTACTGTTTAGTCCAATTTGTTTTATTGCTATTAAATATTTACAAAAGCATCCAGCTAATAATCTGGAGGAATATGGAGCTGAGCTAAAAGCAGCTTCTGTGGGGTTAAGGATTGCTGGAATTTGGGATAAACTATTTCCAAAAATAATAATAATTAGCATCATTCTGTTTTCCTAAAATAAATTTCTCTCCCATTACTACATGACTACTGCTATCTAGTGGCTGCTGAGTGATTAACTTGAACATTTCAGTCAAGAACAATTTGGGAGCATTCTTATAATACAACAGAAAAAAACATTTTAAAAAAACAAGGAAAAAATTTGTTAGTAGCTATTTTAACATGGCAAACATATATAACCGATACTCCTTAATTAATATTAAACCTTACATTTTCTTATATTTATTTCCTCAATACTAAAGAAATACCAATCAGGTAACATTTCTAAGACTCCAAGCAAAAGAGAGAGGAAAAAAAAAGGAAAAGACAGGTGCTCAACATGTGGCTAAGAAAGTGGGGTCCATGAGGTCATTCAAAGTCAAAGCTGAACATCGTAGAACCAAAGATTCACACTGTCTTGGAGAAGGCTGGGAGAGATTCTTATCCAATCCATTCATTAGCTATAACTGATTGCCCCATTTCCTCTGCTTACATATATCCCATTAAAAGGAGCTCACTGTTATTTAAAAAAAAATAAAATAAAATAAAAATAAGTGTTGGCGAGAATGTGGAGAAGCAGGAACCCTCCGACATTATTGATGGGAATGTAAAATGGTGCAGCCTCTATGGAAAAGAGTTAGGCAGTTCCTTCAGAAAGTTAAGTATAGAATTATCATATGACCCGGCAATCCCACTTCTAGGTATATACCCAAAAGAAGGGAAAGCAGGAACTCAAACAGGTATTTGCACATCATTCACAGCAGCATTGTTCACAGTTGCCGAAGGTGGAAGTGTCCATCAACAGACAAATGGATAAAAAAAAGTGGCATATACACACAGTGGAATATTATTCAGCTGTAAAAAGGAATGAAGTTCTGATGCTCCTACAGCATGGGTGAACCTTAAAGACATCACAGAGTGAAATTAAGCAGACACAAAAGGACAAATAGTGTACGATCTCATACTAAATAATTAGAATTTGCAAATTTATGGAATTAGAATACAGGTTACCAGGGACAGGGGTATGACTGGGGAATTAGAAGTTAATGCTTATTTGGTACAGAGGTTCTCTTTGGGGGTGACTGGAAAGTCTTGGTAATGAATGGTATTGACAGAGACACAACATTATGAATGTAATTAACACCAATGAATTGTGTACTTGAAAGTGGTTAAAATGGGAAATTTTATGTTGTATTTGTCACCACAAAAATAGAATGGTACATGATGTAAACTACGAACTTTAGTTAACAACATGATTTTAATAATGTTTAAATTGTAAGAAATGTACCACACTAATGCAAAATAATAATCAAGAAAACTGCATATGTGAGAGGGTGGTATATGGAAATCTGTATTATGATTTTTCTGTAAAACTGCAACTGCTCTAAAAAATAAATAATAAAAGAGCTCGCTTCTTCCCAAGGCAAAACATACCAGTGCTGAACACCATAACTTTGCAATGTTCTATATTAATTGTCCAACAAGTCTGACATGAAGACCTGCCCCACTTCCTCAATTATCCAAGTGCAATGCACCATCATTTTCATTGCAACTGGGCAGAGGTGTAGTTGGGAAAGACCATATTAAGTGTACATTTAACCATTTCACTCAAATTCAAAGATATAATCATAAAGCAACTCTATTTTTATCTTTATCTATTTAAATGTACTCTTTGGGCTGCTTATCCCTCTGCGCTAAAAAAAACACAAAGAAATTTTCCCCATGAATTCTCTGGAGAAAAAGCCCAATTGTCACTTAAGTCACAAAATACAGTTTTGATTTAGTAATGAAAATGATAAGTCCCTTATCATACTGAAAACTTATCCTTGATATGTAAAGTAGGGGATTCTTACCTCCTATATCTGTCTGCTGCAGATGGAAAGTAAACAGGGAAGGGGGGTGTGGTCAGCTGCTTCTTTCTTTTCCAGCAGAGGCCTCTACTCCCCTCTACTGCCTCCAGAGTTAGGGTGAGGAGAAGGCAAAGGAGGGGACCAGGAGAGTTCCTACTTGAGTGATACTGTCAATAGTTGGTGTTAACACTGTCTAATGCAGCTGACAGAACACATGTTAAATCTTCAAGTGCTCTCCTTCAACTTCAGAAAAATAAAAAGGTCTCCTTTGATTTGGAAAAACGGTTGGAAACACACACACACAGACACAAACTCCATAAGTTTTATTGTAACTTGTTTTCCCCATGGAATCAAATCAGCAGCTGTCTCCAATATCCTCCCCTCAAAATCATCCCCAAATATCTAATCCCCACCCTTTTATTATACCCTCTAAATGAGCAAGGTCATAGAGAGTTATGATTATTTCTACCATCTCCATTGAAAATATAGCTGCTATTCTAACCTTATCTAAATCCTCCATGTTAACATCCTACCATATATTCATCACCTGCAAGGTATGTTCTGATTTCAGAAATACTCAACTGTGAAAAAGTGATTTGTGTGAAAATCCGCAGGATTTGATGCTTGGAATTTTCAGGCAAATCATCTACAACTCTTAGAAATGTTTCTAAACCTTGGTGAGCCTATTACCACATAAATGTTCTGGCAGAGTATAATTTTCCAAGCTCCAATTCTCACCAAGCTGATTTAGAAAATGAACTTGTCTCTCCAGAGCCATTTATGGATTAAAATTAATGTTCCAAGTCTCTCTGACCCACACCCAATAATTCATACAAACAAAGGAGAGGAGTTGTACGCTATAGAAATATTTCCACACTTGGAATTTAAAATAGCATTACCTCAATATTTCCAACTACAGAAAGCTTACGAACAACAACAACAACAACAACAAAAAAAAAAAAAAAAAGAATTGGATGCTTATCCTGAAACAATATTTTGGGCTGATTTAAAATCTTGGAGCCTCATTATTTTTATCCTTGTCCTAAAATATCACAGGAGGCGCCAATACAACACAAAGGAATCCTTGAGACAAAAATGGTAAATCACTGATATTATGACAAGGAAAGATTTACTGGTATAATGAAAAAACATAAATTTAGCAAAGGAAAGATTAAAACATAGTATGTATGAAGTGCAGTTAGTATTAAACTCTGAGCTCAACTACAAACATGTTGAAATTGTGAACTCTAGAGATTCAAGAGCATTGAGTTAGCAATGACAGACAAAATACCAGTTTTACATCACAACCAAATACATGTTCCCACTCTGTGCATGGCCCATAGCCTTCCACATAGGAAGGGTGTAATGGGAAATTAAGAATCCATATAGTACTGGTTTAGTGGGTAAGAAAGCCAAGCTCATTTTGTGAAACTCCCTGCGTTCAAATTTCAACTCTGCCACTTATTAGCTCCAAAACCTCTAATGAGATCCTTAATCCTTCTGGCTCTCTATCTACAAAATGGCAATAGAAATAGCACCTATTTAATAGAAAGGTTGTGAAAAATCAAGGGAATAATGTAGCTAAAATACTAAGTACAGTGCTAGGCATATAGGAACTTTTTAATTAGTGTTGTTTTTCTGCGTAACAGACATTAGCAGACATCTCTTCATTAGCAGACATTTGGAAGAAATGTAAAACTAAGTTATCTGCAGTTTTGACTCAGATTTCACTTGTTCTTGTGTAAATAAATGGCCACCAGAGCAATCTCAAATTGATTAACAGGTTGCTAATCTATAGCAACGGTTCTTAAACTTGAGCATGCATAAGAAGCACCTGGAGTGCTTGTTAAACCACAGATCCTGGGCCCCATCCACAGAGTTTCTGATTCTGTAGTTCTGGAATTTGCACTTCTAACAAGTTCCCAGGTGATACTGCTGCTGCTGCTGATCCTGGAACCACCTGTAGACCACTCGTCTACACCACCCCCCACCCTACCACTGCCACCATCTTCCTTTTCAGGGCTTCACTCCTGGCATTCCTTCTGAACCCACGGACTAAACCTGGGTGTCTCATTCTAAAGATTGACTGTCACTCTATTCACACAGATGGCTGAGAATAATGTATTATGTAGCCCCAACAGAACTGTCCTTCACGAGGCCAGCCACCTTCAGAAACCACCTTATCTAGCCCCTCGGCCCAGAGAAGGCAGACCCCACGGTCCGTTAAGAAGGACTCATTCCTGCTGACTCCTATGCCTGTTGTGCAGGCCCCCTTAGAGATGGAGAGAGCCCCCACTTGCCTGGGAACGACTAAGGGAACAAAGGCCCAGTTAACTTCCCTCTGCCTGGGACTCAGGCACCTTACCCCACCTGCAGGATCTGCATTGAAATCAGCCCATAGGTTACCAGAACCTGATTTCTGACATAACTCCTACTCGAGTTACTCCTAGATGTTTTCATTTACAAGGAGATAGCCATGACTTACTACACCATTGGATTTCAGGTCTGCTGTGAGCTCTACCAGTGTTATCATCAGTTGTTACCCGAGCCTCCCATTAATCACGTCTCGGACCCCTGTCTTTAGCAAGAGTCCCCATAATTCCAAAGACAAGGCTGGATCATGACAAACACATACATCAGCCTAAGGTTACACACATTGCCCAGGTAATCAGCTTCATGAAATAATAGCAAATTGAAATTTTCCCCGCCCCCTCAACCCACCAGCATTGAGAGTCTTTGAAATATAGGACCATTACCAAAAGATTACAATCTGTAAGTTTTATGGTATGAGAAAATATTTAATCAGGATATACACACACATGCATTCACACATACACATATATTTGCAACATGTCCTTTACCCCCAGGTCATGGAATTTCAGACCTTATATTCATTTTACATAGCAGCCCGATCTTAAAGGTGTTTTTTCTGTTGGAAGCTCCCAGCCAGATGGTTTGGGATTGTTGTCCTGCTCTTCCCCTTCCTCCCTCATTTTATTTAGGTTTCTGTTTATAAATTGGAGTGGGGTCTTCCAGGGCTAGAGACATAGATCTCTAGTCTCTGGTGCATCATCAGGAGTATTCTGGGGTTTTTTTGCTGGACCCCTCTGCAGAATTGGACTCGACCTCCCCCTCTCACTCCCCACCAAGGACCACACTGGGACGTGATAACTGCCTTGAATCCACCTTGCTGTTTTATTTATTAAACTTATTTGAAGCTTTCCCCAGGAAGAAGGTACTGTCTAAAATTGATAAATCAACAAGTATATTCATTAAAATTATCACAGTAACAAGCATAAGAACAAAACAAAACCTATTCAAAGTGGTCACCTCTAGAGATTCGATGTGAGAAATGAAAAGCAGTGAGGAAAAAGGTTTTTTCATTTTATACCTCTGTACAGCTCATTTTTACATGCACATATCAATAATTGTAAGAAACAAGTATGCAATGAGTGAATGACATCCTCATCAATAAGAAATTGGCTAAATAAATATACGTATGCAGTGGAACATCATGCAAATAATAAAAGGGAAAAGATAGCACAATACACAGTGATATATCAAGAATGTTGGAATACTATTAAATTGAAAAATCAGTTACAGAACAAGTATAGTCTCATTCAACTTAAGTAAAAATTGCAAGCACACACTCTTGTATATGCACAGAGATCCTGGGAAATAGTAAATATTCCAAGTTATTGGGAATTGGATAAATGGGGAGGGGATGACTTTCACTTTTTATTTTCTATGTTTCTATATTGATTAAACTTCATACAGTAAGCATACATTATCTTTGTAATTTAAAAGCTAAGATCTTTTAAGTAAATGCACACATATACACATGTGTGCATAAATATTTAGCATCCAGAAACTATAAAGTAATGGGCTTAAATAGTATTTGTAAATTCACAGAAGCTTGAGATAGACTCTCAGGAGGCCCCGAGAGAATTGGGGCCTTGCTCAGAATCAACTTTCTGGGAAGGGTCAGAGCCAAGTTTAGCACCCAGGCCTCCTGGGTTAGGACAAGAACAATGTGAACTTCCTGGTTCTTTCAACAATTAACCTGTAACCATTACAGGTTCCTATTCATGCATCAAATAAATTTTAATATAAACGATAGGCAGAGGCAAGGTAAATATTCTTCCACCCATTTTACAGATGAGGAAACCAATGTCCAAAGGAACAAAAGACTCCCCTGAAGTCATATTCTGATTAGACAGCACCCACTGGAACCCAGGCCAGCTCACCCTTGATCGACGGTTGTTCAACAAATGTATCATTAATTAAATCTCCTAAAAAAAGCAGATGATCCTACTTTCTCCTTTCCTCAAAAAAAAAAAAAAAAATTTTAATGAACCTTGAAGGAGAGTTTTCCACACAAAGCACTGGAATTAGAAAAGCGAGTTCTTTATGGGTTGTCAGGCAAGAGGAAGAGAAGGCGGCTTATTAAGCCTTGATTTTCTCACACACTATCTCATTATAACAGCCCTGTATCACTAACCATGTCAAAGCCAGCAATTTGTCATCCAAGAAAGTCTGGTTAAATAATAAATAAGGCTAGGCCCCCATCACACTCAGAGTTACCTTGCAACTAGCCTTCAAAGACAGTCTGCCCTTGGGTCCCAAAGAAAACACGAAGTGGTTCCTACTACTTAGCAGCATCATTTAGTGGCTATTTCTATCAGGCCTTCCTCTGAAGGAAAGAGAAAGTACCTTTATCATTTTCCTGGCACTCAGGTTAAAGTGCTGATGAGCGATTTTCTCATATAAAGTAGCACAGAGCAGCTCGGCATCAGGCGTACTCTCCGAGATGTTACACTAATGCAGGGAGAGGCAGTTTTCATCCCAGGAAAATTTTCTACATATATTTTCCCATTTTTAATATAGACAATGGGTTGTGTTCTTATACTATCAGTCCTCATGGGGGAAGCTGTCTGTTAACTCCCTCATCCCCATAGTAATTGTAATTTTTGAACTGAAAGCCAGGCTGACAAACCAGAGAATATTTAAGGGAATGAGTAGGGGAAATGCAGGGCCGCTCCAGGAGCTCTGGCACACGTGGCCATGGCACCGTGGGCACCAGGGGCAGGGAAGGCAGGGCAGCCGAGGGCAACAAAAGGCAGGACGGATAAGCAGGAGTCCCTGATGTCTCTCCTTCAACACACTGCCTTCTGGAAACTCATGACTCACCTTGCTTTGAGCTTCTCAAGGAAGGCTGCCTCCCCGGATCTGCAATTCCACAGCTCGCTAGCAACCCTAGGACACTACCACACACCAGAGCGTCCACTTGTATCTGCTCAGTCACCAAACTTCAGAGCTGAGAGAGACTCAAGACCAGTCCTGTTCAATTGAAATGCAAGGTGAGCCATCCATGTGACTTTAAATTCTCTAATTAGCCACACTTGAAGAAACAGGTGCAATTGATTCTAATAATGTAATCTAGTCAACCCAATACAGCCAAGATGTTATTATTTCAAAACATAATTGATACTTTTAAAATTATTAATGGGATCTTACGTGTATTTTTGTCATTCTATGTTTCTGAAATTTGGTTTGTAGTTTAAATTTCCAGCACCCTCGATTAAGGCTAGCCCCTTTCAAGTGCATAATAGCCACATACGGCTGGCTGGTGGTGTCAGTTTGGGACAGTGCAGATTTAGAGCCCATCCAGGTCAGAGGCTTTCAGACATTTCCTTTAAAGAGCAGAAGCCTACAAAGCTCCACGCAGGTCTCCAACGTATAAAAGATAAAATAAGGATGGCTTCTGCTGGATTCAGAGGCCTGAAGCCCTCTACACCTGCTCCTCCCACCACCCATGGTCTCCTGACCCCACAGCTATCATTAGGCAAACCTGGTAGCTCCACTGAACATTTTGAAAGTCTCCCCACTCTCACTGAACCACCTTATATTAAAATTGGGGGGGGGGGGGGGGCTGAGAACTAGAGGCCGGAATCAATGCACTTGGCTGGGCCAGGATGGAAACTGCAGGCGTCCTGTCCTTTGGTCAAAGTATTTTGAGTCTAGAAAGGGAGCAAGACCATCAGAAGCAGGCAGGTTACAGAAAGGCACAAGCCTGCCGCACCAGCTGGAACCAGTTTCGCTGTTATTTTCAGAGGAAAGCGCACCCGAAGTGAGATATTTTGTTCTGTTGTTTTGTTTTTCTTACTTTTTGTAGGAACGGAATAGAGAGTACAGAGTGAAAGAACCTATCAGTGTCGAGTCATGTAAATGCTTATTTTTGAAACACTGTAGAAGAGGCCAAAGAAGTATGATTTTAAGCACTTAACTGTACTGGGTGTGGAGGCCATGTGGGTGGAGGCGATGTGGCTGGAGACCATTATTTCCTTCTCCTTCCCTACCACACAGATCCCCGCAAGAACAAATGCTACAAGCTGATTGGTCAGAATCCAGGCTACTGATTGGCCCATATTTATAGCAGGGTGCTTCACTGTGCAGTGAAGGTCACGTCCACACACGCAGCCATGTGTAACAGGCTGCTCTCTTCCGTTTCCTCTTCTCCCCATGTTTTTGACTGTTAGCTTCACTGGGGCCTCCTTTCCTGTAGGGCAGCCCCCTTGAGCTCTGTGAGTCCTTGCTCTCATTTTAGGTTGGTGGCACATGAGATTGATGCTTACTGGGGAAAGGATGATAGTGAACTAGGCCAACTTGGGCCTTAAATCTAAATCACAAGCTATAACCCAGCTTAAGAGTAACACCTGTATAGTAGGTTTGAGATCCACTTATGATAAAATGAGCTATCCATTCACTCCTATACGCCAAATATCTACTGCTGTGTAAGAAGTAGTAAGCAAATGGATAATCCTTGCCCCCATCGAACTTTACTGATAATTGTGTATTTACCTCTCTTATACACTGCACTAAGAGTCCAGAAGAGCAGGGGAAGAGTCCCATCCTGGCTGGTCTCCCGGGAAAACCAACTCTTCAGGTCAGGGTCAGGGATGGCAGCTCCGCACAACCCACCTGGCATTGTAGAGGAGAGACGGAGGCCTGTAAGGCCTGAGATGGGTATTTATACCCAAGGAGGAGGGGCCCTAGTATGGAACAAAAAGCACCTATCGAGCAATCTTTGTGCAGAGTCTCCACCCAGATAAGCAGCTGTGGCTGCTTATTCCCAATATGGGTTCAAGGTACCATCAGGACCTTCCATTAGACCTAGAGTCCCTCCAGGGCTGTGAGATGGAAACTACTGAAACATCTGCATACAAAGAAAAGGAGGGGGGTAAAGCTGCTGAGGAGCCCATGACTTCTCCAGCAGAGCCAACCAAATGCGGCACTATATCCCCTAAGCCTGCCTACCAGTCCACATTGTTCTTTACCTTTCTTACACACTCACAGCCACTCTTTGCAAAGTAGGGGCTGATTTCCCTGGGATGAATGCAGTCTCTTCATGCCAAGTCATCAGCAGCCACTAAGCAATCCCACAACTCATAAATGACAGGTCATAGTGACCTCAGGAGCAATCTAGGAAACAAAAGAAAGTTATGAAACTAAAGTTTGTTAAATACCTACTGTGTGCTAGGCCTATATCTAGATTATCTCATTTAGATGGTTTATAGGTTCTTAAAGCTTTGTCAGAAATAACGGGGTTTGAGGAACTGTGAGAAGGAATGACTGTAGTTCCAATGAGACCAGTGTTAGAAGAAAGAATGTAAATGTGCAGCCTGAAATCAGGCTTAGGTATGAGAGAGCAGGTGCTCCTGGTACAGAGAGTTAGAGGAGAACTCTGTAATCTCTAATGAGCCCCAGAGGAAACTGCTAGATGGATTGAGAGCATAATTTCAGCTATGATACTAACGACTAAAAATGGCATAAGGGAATGTGCAAGAAGAGAGACACATTCTGGTGGTGACAATTCACTTCCTCTCCTTTCCCATCCCTATACAGGTTGCTCAAATTTCTACTATAGCACCCTCTTATTATTCCCAGCCCACATTTTTTGGAGTTCTCCATTGTCTAAACACATCTCCTGTCTGTCTTTCCTTGCATCCAGGCAAACCTGCCTGGAAGCTGCCCATTCAGCATTCAGCATGTATATTCATTTCCACTTAGTTTTGTCTTTCTCATGCTCTCTCTCATTTCTGAATCACTAGATTTTTATAGCTAACATCGGAAATCCAGCTCTGACTTGATCTGCAGATTCTTTGGGTATTGTTTCCTTCCCAAACTGGCTTTAAGCCCTTGAGGGTAGGGACCAGGTGTTGTACTTTTCTTAGGTGTTTCCCACACCCCTGACATGGGGCACGGCCTGTGGTTCACGGATGCTTATAAGTATGTGTTGCTGGGAATGGATAATTAAAAAGTGAACAAAGAGGTACTCTGAAGTGTTTTTTTCTAGGGAACCCAGGATTTAAACTTATCACATTGGATGCAATATCAATTACCATAATTTTAATCCCTAGAATTAAATTTGGCACTGTTTTTGGAGCTTTAGATTTACATTCTAGCTTACTCTGAGAATCATTTTTCTCAATTATTTTATTTTTATCAGTATTCCCAGAAACCATTAACATTTTAAGAAGCTTGGAAAATGCTGCTAAACAAAAACAATCCTAAGAGGGCACATCCCTATTATGGTCTCTCTTAAACAAGGATAAACAGATTCTAACCCTTTCCTTGTTTCCATTCTGCTTAGCTGTCAGGTGATAAGATCCATTCCCTGAATCACAAAGGACTCAAACGGCCTACTCAACTGAACACCAGCTTCTTAGAACATATTAACCAAATGCGTGTACTGACCTTTTGTAGTTTCTTTCCATGGCATAACATTTTCTTTTGCCTTACATTAGAGCATTCTACTTAAAATGGAAAGGCAACTTCAAGCTTCACCACCTTCTAGGCTTGATGTAATATAATTTGAGGCTGTGAGACCTCCACCCCCCCCCGCCCCCGCCAAAGTTGGGAGCCTCATATCTTCCCAAGGAAATTGCCCAGAACACCATTCTACAGGGAGAGGCCCACCAGGCAGGTCTCCCCGAGAACCCAGCACCTGGGACTACTTTTAGCCCCTTCCCTTCACACCCACCATCCTAGGCAAGTCCCTGCCTTGAAAAAAGCCTCCTCCTTTTTCTTACATGTATTACATCATTGAAAGTTAAGCGCCAAGGAAAAAATCTAAATTTACTAATCATATAAAATGACCATAGAACAAAAATTTTTTAAAAAGTATTGATAGTTATCAAAGGTAACATCTATTGCACACCCATGTACCATTTTCCCCACTAGATGCTCTATATAAGAAATGAAATTTTGAGGAGTCTCATCTTGTTGGGTTTTGGGGGGCAGGGATGTGATTTTATTTTTCTGCTAATAACCATCTCCCACTATGCTCTACTGGACTCTCTCCAACCCTTAGGGTGGTGGAGAATCTTACTAAGATCTCATTGATTCTTTAAATTTTGGGTCACTTTCAGTAATTTATTATTCGGCTGGTTCTCAAAGATTCAGCCCTTTTAATTTTAAAATGTCCACCTCAGTTTAGAACCAAAGCTCTCTTCTCTGCAAGCTGGACTTGAGGTTTGAGCAGTGAAGAGCAAAGGGTACTGGTCTCCTCTCACCAGCTTCCTCCTCACTCTTCTCTGGGTTTCCCCCTAAGGGCTTGGGGTACAGATGAGGGAAGAGAGGCAGCTTTGTTTCTGTAGTAGCCCCCTGTACCCCCCCTTGCTGTCACTGCTGCTCTGGGGGTCGCCTCTGTGTGGCAGGTGCCTGATGCCAGCTCTCTTGAGGGGCACAAGAGTTCCTAGGGACCTCCTGGGGCCTCCCACTGCAGCACTCCGAGCCCTCAACCACCTCCCAGGGAAGGCAGCTCAGTGGGGGGAGTCCAGAAGGAACCTCAAGTGCAGCCACCTTCTTGGGGAAACTGAGCTCCATCATTATCCCCCTGCCCCTTCACTCCTGCCCAGAGCATTGCGAACTACTGGCCTCCAGTGGCTCTATCACCAGTCCCCAGCTCAGAATGGGAGAATTTATGCAAACCACATTGCTGATAAGGGACTTGTAACCAGAAGACATAAAGAATTCTCGCCACTCGACACTAAAAGGACAAATATCCCAACTTAATAATGGACAAAGGATTTAATTAGACTTTTCTCCAAAAAAGATATACAAATGGCCAATAAACACAAGAAAAGGTGTTCAACATCATTAGCCACTCAGGAAATTCACTGGATTCTTAGGATAGTAAAACTATTCTGTATGATAATATAATGGTAGATACATGACATTATACATTTGTCAAAACCAATAGAACTGTATAACACAAAGAGTAAATCCTAATATGAACTATGGACTTTAGTTAATGATAATGTATCAATATCAGTGCATCAGTTGTAACAAATGTACCAGACTAATGCAAGATGTTACTAATAGGGGAAACTATGGGGGGGGGGGGGCTGGAATATATTGGAACCCTGTACTTTCTATGCAATTTTTCTGTAAACCTAAAACTGTTATAAAAACAGAGGTGTTTTTTATGTTTCTTTTTAAAAAGCACTATAAGCAAAATCAAAAACACAAATGACAAACTTAGAAGAAACTATTTGCATATAGTTTAAAGTTATTCCTAAATACATAATTTAAAAAACTTTTTAAAATCAAGGAAATAAAGACCAAAAACCAATAGAAAATGGGTAAATGATATTAACCAACAGATCTCAGAAAAACAAATATTCGAATAACTCTAAACATAAGAAAAACTGTTTAACGTCAGTCATACTAAGAGAAAAAAATTAATTGAAACAGCAGAGTTCTGCATGCAGTACAGCAGTGGTTCTCAACCTGGGGCAATTTTGCCTCCCTGAGGAAACTTGGCAACATCTGGAAACATTTTTTGGTTGTCACAACTGCATGAGGCATGTGTGACACTGGCATCTAGTGGATAAAGGCCAGGGATGCTTCTAAGCATCCTACAATGCACAGGAGAATCTCCACAACAAAGAATTATCAAGTCCAAAATGTCAGTCATACTGAGACTGGGAAAATCTGCACTGCAGAGAACCAATGAGGTCCTAGCTGTGAACTCAAAAGTTCACCTACCCCAAATTCTATTCTGCAGGGATAACTAGTAATTTGTAAGGCTTGCCTATAGAGTTGAGCCATTTCCCCACCATGGGGCCTCTAGTTTTTTCTTGCTGGCTTGATTGAATTTGAGAGGAATCTTCCATAGCAGACAGGTTATTTAGGCCCATAAAATTCCATAAGGCAAAACTAAAAATGCCCACCCACAAACCTGGTGGACACCTCATCATCTAATCAGAGCCTGTACACAAGTACCGGAGTGATAGAAACAAAGAGGAAACAAAAATTAAGAGGTTTTTAACTTGCTGAATGATAAAGAAAGTTCTCTCAAATAAAACCAAGCAATTGTGACAGTCACCATTACAAATTTCTTAATTTTGCAAGCAGACCACAATTCCTGAAACATCATGCTATGGGGTAGGAGGCATGCCTAAGTAGGCTTTTCCCATAAATAAGGCAACCAGAATTACTGGGAAATTAGTCCCAATAGAATTTAAATAAATTTGGCATCAATTCATCAACATTCTGATGAGGTTTCCCCATCTCTCTGCTATAATTTTTTAGCATGATACAACTTGGGTTCTGAGAACCTAATTTTGCTTGAGATAACTGATCTCAAGACTTTAAAAATGACTTATTTTTTTAATTTGGGGGATCTGGGCCTGAAGATATAAAAATTTGTTGTGACCTATTATCACATTGTAGCATTAAAATTGATGTTCACTTAAAAAAAAAAAATAGCACTTTTGAAGCCCTCAAGGAACTCCACCCATTTCAGGCTGCAACTTTCTAGAATCTAACTCCATCCAAGCACCTGGAGCCAGTGGAGCCAGCTGAAAGAGGCCAGGTCACTGAGAAACTGATGTCCTCAAGGACTCCAACGACTCTGAAGACCAAAAGAATTTAACTTTAGACTTGAACAGATTTATTTTGGACTAAGATAATATATTAAACACATGCATCTAATTTTCTCCCTCCTGTTTCCCAACCCAAACGACAGGAAAAAAAAACAATTTTTAATGAACTTTTTAGTTTGGAATAATTTTAGATTTATAGAAAAGTTGAAAAGATAGCACTGAGTTCCTGTATACCCCTCACCCAGCTTCCCCTAAAAACTTCCATTTGTCAAAACTAAGAAATTATCATTGATACAACTAAATAACTACAGACTTCACCAGTTTTTCCACTAATGCCCATTTTTCTGTTCCAGGATCCAATGCATTTAGTCACCGTGTCTCTTCAGTGTCCTCAGCTCTGTGACACTTTTTCAATAGTAAAAGGATTTTTAAAACAGATATAAACCTACAAGAATACAGAAAAGAGTAGAAGAGATCATTGGTATCTGAATCCTAAACCAGCAGAGGGAAAAGAAACAAACTGATTCATGCTATAGATTTTTCAAAAAGCCCTGAAACTGGCCTTTTGAACAAAAGGCGCTGTCCCTGGAGGTGAAGAGAGGAGTGGGGCAGAAAGAACTATCGGGGTAAAAAATAAAAAAGCAAATCCAGATTTGGTAAGGGGAGACTTGATTCAAAAGGACTATTTTAATGGAGAAGGGGCCAAAGCGGTAGGGGGAAGGGGCTTTTGAATAGGGAGAGCGCTCTGAATATGAGGTCCTCAACTGTCCCAAGAGCTAGGCAAAAAGGATTATTCTTTTATAGCGAGGAAAGAGCCAGGTGTCAGCAAGCGGGATAAAGAGCTGGTGGGATCAGATAATAGATGTGAGAATATTTTATGCTGAGGCCAGCCCTTACCTGGGAGGGGCCCTTAGTGTGAGGCTGTTTGCTCAGGCTGAGGGTAGGCCAGCACTTGAGGTCTGGGGGAAGGAAAGAATCATGAATGCCTATGAATAAGCATTTTGTTCCAATAGATGAGTGGGACAAGTAGTTAAATTAATCTTTTATGAGACAAAGAATGAGAATTTGGAGGGTCTGTGTCCACCTTGTCATAGATGAACAAGGGTGGCATCCATGAGTCTAATCTAAGTCATGTAGGGAAGAAGGGTTCTTTACAGTAAGTGGTTTTCCAGAACACAAAGGGTGGGGGATTTCTTAAACTTCTGTTTTCCAGAAACGCAGGGCTTGGGAAAGTTAAAAGTTGTCAGGGTGGAAAACTATTTGAGAAACACTTGTATGCCTAGATCCCTCCCGTCCTTGGCACTGCTGGGCAGCTGGCCCTCGCCCATCGTGCCTGAGGTCCGGAGGTTTATGCTCAAAATCAAATCAGAGACTGGCATCTTGAGCACAGCAGGTACAGGTACTTGGCAGCATTAAAAAGGAAAGTTGGCTTCATGCTTTAGCTGTAAGGATGAACACAGCAAATTCACAACTCCCGTCTGATTGCTCCTCAAATGAATTATCTATTATTTTTCGCTTGTGACCCATGTGACTAAAAACACAGCTGATGTTATTGGGCTTATTTATATATTTGGCTCCCTGCTAGAGGACTTATGGAATTTAGTTTAATCCTTACCTTCATGTGGAAAATATCTTCAATCTAAGCATAAAATCTGGCTTACACCAGCTAATCCACAATCTTTGGAGAAATGGGTTCATGGTTCTTATCTAGTCAAATTATTTCCTTCTCCTGGAATCATACCATTGTTGCCTTTATGTAGAACAGCATTGTATACTTCTCCCCAGTGATGCTCAAGACCCACCTTCTCTATGGTATTTACTATTTCTCAGTCTTATTTATCTGCTTATATCTCCTTCTAGCACCCATTCACCTGTATAACATAATGAATCACTTAACTGTATTCTGTCTTGTGTTATTCTCTAATTATTTCACATGTACTATTATTTGGTTCTTTGTTAAAGGATAAATCATGTGAATTCAGGGACCAAATTTCTTGTCCTTCCCATCATGATTATCATAGCACTAAGCTCATACTAGATCATTGTGTCACAAAATATGGTAGGAATTCTCTGCCTTAAAATTACCAAGGCTGTTTGGTTAAAAAACAGATAACTAGGCCCAATGGAATAATAAATAAAAACCTGAGGTAACATTTTATATTTTGATGTGGGTGGCAGTTAACTTTTGTGTGTGTGCAATTTTTACTTTTGTAAAAATCACGCTATATATTTAAGATCTGTGAACTTTACAGCATATGTTATGTTTCAGTAAAAAGTTTTCCATACCTGAAAAAAAAAAAAACAAACCCTGAGGGAACTGTGCCTGCTACTCTCCATTTCATAGTTCTTTCCCAAGTATTACTTAAACAACCAAGTTTGGAAAACAATTGCATTAGGTAGCCAATAAATAATGGTTTGCTTGTGCAACTGATTAACTGAAACTTCAACCTACATTTAGATTCAAATGCTGACTCATTAAGGCAAAGGGCTCAGGGAGCTAAGTAAAGGCCCCAGACAAAAAGTCTTAATCTGTGGTCTGGAAATATTAACTCTTTATAGGTCTTTTTTTTAAAACCTGTTATAAAAACAGCTTCCTGTATATATTCTCTCCTTCATCAAGAATTTACAAGAAATCATGGAAGATTATAAACCCTATAAAATAAGAATGCAACATAAATCATCAGCAGAATGGCCACAGGCATCCGACATGCTCCTGCATGATTTTGGCCAAGTTCATCAGCCGTCAAACATTCAAGGGAAATGTTGGAAATGTTCTCAACAGGAATAAAGCCATTCTAAAGCTCTCTCATCACTCAAATTGCTATCGAGTGTCACATGAGCAGTGGCTTGTTGAATTGAATGATCATAAGCAGAGTTTTGCTGAATTGAATGATTCAAGGTTTTCTGAATATGTGTGATAGAGATTGACTATCTTATCAAACCTAGCATCTATTTTAAATGATTGAAAACCCTGAAATGGTGGATGAGACCATATTATTCTCCATCAAGCATATAGTCAGGCAAAATTCCATATGCTTAACCTTCCAGTAGGCTTAACTACCTCTAACTGCTGAGGGGACCCATCTGTCAAGTCAATGCATGGCTGCAAGAACTGGCCTCATAGTACAGTTGAGGGTGGCTGTGGCCCAGGACTGAAAATGGAAACCTTTCAAACATAACATGGGAAAATACTCTGAAACTCCCAGAGCAGGTTGCCACTGAGGAAATATTAACTCTTCATAGGTTTTTTTTTTTTTTTTTTTTTTTTTTTTTAAGCCTTTTATAAAAACAGAGGCTATAGACAGAATAGGAAACATTGTTCTGGGAAAGGACAGTGATGGACTATTCAAAGCACGTAACTGGACTAAATCACTTGACATGCATGATAAACTCAATGGTGGAACCAAAGATAGACAGTGGAGAAAAGAATTTAGGGAACTAAGTGAATAGAGGTATCATCAATAAACACAGGTAAGAGGGCAGAGAGTGGTGGCTTGGGGAGAAAAGTAACAAGCTTGTATGGATCTACTTAGGGATAATGGCCTAAGGCATGTAACATCTCCTAGCCCTTCCTCATACCACAATTCAGTATTCAACACATTCAATACACATTCAGATCTTTACTTCACGATATAGGTCTGAAAAATGGTTATATCATTGTGACATATGGCAGGGGTAAACACTCAGAAAAATAAATTCATTTTCATCATCCACAGAAGTCTGACCACATATTTAGTGATAGTGGATGTGAATAATTGATAAACAATAACCCTTGCCCTGAAAACACTTGAAAGAGCATAATTTTAAAATCACTTTCTACCATTTGTCTGGTCAAGATTATAATTTATCCTGGGCAAGTAGTTTAAGTTGGCCTGAAATGAGAAGCTACTCTAAACTGATTCACTCTCCCAACCACCTCATTCCCACCTGAAACAGATGTCTGGGTTGAGAAATATTCATGGCTATGTTTCAAGTATGTTGAAGCACTAAGTCGAAAATATTTCTGAGATAAGAATATAGTAATAACCTAATTTCTTGACCACATACTAACCCTCACAACAATCCTTCAAGGTGAATAGTTTAGAGATTTACCCTATTTTGCAGGAGGAAACTGAGGCTCAGAGAGATTAATTAAAGTCTCACAGCCAAGCATATGGTAGATCCTAAACTGAAACCTAGATCTGCCTGACTTCAAAGCCTGCCCTCTTTTCATTTCTCAGCTCTTCGTATAACCTTGGAGTCATGCATAGTGGATTAAAGCCAGTAAGTCTGAAATAATTTTTCATAATCTTTATTTATATGTGTAGAACACTTAGGCACCTAAAAGTTGAAAACTGAAAACTTTAAACAGTTCACTCTATTCGGTTCAATACAGTACCAGAAACTGCAGACATCATAGTCATAAGGTTGGCTAAATTGTTTATAATCCAACTAGGTCTGCCTTTGCTAAATTCAGTGGTTAGTAAAGAGAAAATTAAGAGCCATAAAGTCATTCTCAAGTGTGTTGCCACACAATAATCTCCTCTTACTTTAACTTAGTGGTCTCTACTTTTGACCATGCCCCTCCTTTGGTTTAAAAAAAGAAGGCCCACCCCACTATGTGCTGGTTATCTATTGTTATATATCTATCCAAACCTTGGTGCCGCAAAACAACCACCATATGATTATAGCTCACAATTTTGTTGGTCCTGAATTTGGGCTGGGCTTAGCTGGGTGATATATCTGCTCCCTCGACAGGGGTCTCTCGGTAGCACTCAACCAATGGCTCAGCCAAGCTGGCTGAGAGGGTCCAAGACCAATTTGCTCACTTACTGGCGCCTTAGAGGGAACAGCTGGAAAGTCGGGGTCAGCTGGACCCAATGTCTTCATGAGATTTCAGGGCCTTTCTACATGATATCTCTGGCAGTGTAATCCCGCTTCTGACATGGCAACTCAGGACATCATGCGTTTTCTCTGAAAGGTGAAGTAGAAGCTGCCAGTCTCTTAAGGACCAGGCACAGAAACTGACATAGCATCACTTTTACCATGTTGGCCAAAGCATTGAGCCCACCCCTGCAAGGGCGGGGACATGGACCTCCGCCTCTCAGTGGGAGGAGTATCAAAGAAATTGATCTGCCATACCGTATTATAAACATACACGTGTATCACAGAACTCATATAGCATGAACATTCTAAAACATATACAAAATGGAAAATGTTTAGGTGAGAGACAAATAAATACATATATAAATATACTAATATTTTCTTTCCATAGCCTTTGGATATCCTGCCCATCTCCTAGGGGGAGCATATTCCCACTTCAGAGTTTACTGCTCTGCATCTTCATTCATTTGTTCAGCAAATATATATATAGAGAGAGCACACTACATGCAACAGATGCATTAGACCCTGGTGAACAAAAGAACAAACATGGAATGTACTCTTCAGGAGCTCACAACTTAGTGGAAGAAAGAGACAGTAACAAATAATTAGTTTAAAATGAGAAATCTGGTAATGGAAAAGCTTGCCATAGGTCATGGGAGCATGAGAAGCAGTTGCCAAGTTGACCTGGGGGAGTCGAGGAAGAAGGCACAAAGCAGTCTTTCTGGACGCTACCTTGCTTATCATTTCATGAATGTGCCATAACCCTCATAACCCCAAATGACTGCAAACTCCCTAAAGACAAGACACATGTACGTCCACTCCTTTTGATTTCCTGTACTAAATACCTAGTTAATATTTGAATTGATAGATCTAAATTGATTAGAATTTCTGTGGCTGGAGCCTAAAATTGTTCCCCTAACCATAGTCAGCTTATTGTCAGAATAGTGAGTAAGAGTGTAGAGGAAACCAGCCCAAAATTCATCAACACTACTGGAAATAAAATAATAATGATCCATTTCTATATGGTACTTCACATATTACAATAAGCTTTCTCATGCATTAGCTCATTAAATATCAATGTTTAAAAAAAACATTTTGAAATGTGAAAACCAGGATTTCTATATTCTCCCTAACAAAAGACACAGAATATTCCTTAATGAATTATTTGTATTACCATGTGTGCCAGTTGGGATATATTATGTCCCCTCAAAAGCCCATATTCTTTAATGCAATCTTGTGGAGGCAGACTTATTAATCTTTGTGATTAGGGCGTGAATCTTGGTTGAATGTTTCCATGGAGATTTGACCCCGCCCATTTAGGGTAGGTCTTGATTAGTTCACTGGACTACTTAAGAGAGCTCCAGGCCCAGATGATTGCTTATGTTTTGAGATGCTGGCCCAGAGTTTGCTCTAGAGAAGCTAAGAGAAGACAAAATGCCCCAAGAGCAGCTGACTTTTGGAGAGATGTTTGGGAGCTGACGCTTAGAGATGCTTGGAGATGTTTGGAGGTGCTAGCCCAGAGTTTCCTCTGGAGAAGCTAAGAGAGACAAACCCAGAAACATTTTGGAGAATGCCATTTTGAAACACAACCTGGAGCAAAGGACCAGCAGACACCAACCACGTACCTTTCCAGCTGACAGAGGTGTTCTGGACACCATTGGCCATTCTTCAGTGAAGGTATCCTCTTGTTGATGGCTTAGTTTGGACACTTCTATGGTTTTAGTACTGTAAATTTGTAACAAAATAAACCCTCTTTATAAAAGCCAATTCATTTCTGGTATTTTGCATTCTGGCAGCATTAGCAAACTGTAACACCATGTTCATCTGAATATTTTTTAGTTGTACAGACAATACCTCTCAAGAACCTTGAACAGAGGGAAGAGTAAGCCATTTACTTCTTGTTTGTGAATGTGATGAGGCCCACATGCCATAAGTAACCATCTTTACTTTCTGAATCCACTAAGAACAAAATCTGACAAAATGGAGTTTGGAGGAAGAGGACTGTGCCAGTTTGGATGTATTATGTCCCCAAAACGCCATGTTCTCTGATGCAATTTTGTGGGGGCAGACATATTAGTGTTGATTAGATTGGAATCCTTTGAGTGTTTCCATGGAGACGTGACTTAATCAATTTTGGGTGAAATGTCTGATTGGATAATATCCATGAAGGTGTTACCCCACCCATTCAGGGTGGGTGTTAATTGGATCACTGGAGTCATATAAAGGAATTCACAGATAGAAGGACCAGAGAGCAACTAAGAGTGACATTTTGAAGGAGAGAGCTGCAGCTAAGAGAGGACAAAACGCCCCAAGAACAACATTTTGGAGAACGCCATTTTGAAATGCAACCTGGGAGCAAGCAGACACCGGCCATGTGCCTTCCGAGCTAACAGAGGTTTTCCAGACACCAATGGCCATCCTTTAGTGGTTACCCTATTGTTGATGCCTTACCTTGGATACTATGGCCTTAAGACTGTAACTATATAAACATATAAACCCCCTTTCTAAAAGTCAATCCATTTCTGGTGTTTTGCATTCTGGAAGCATTAGAAAATCAGAACAAGGGCCAACATTATTATCACTATCATCCAATAGTTACCAACTAATTACAGCGTACAAGATGCAGTACAACTGTAGACACTATAAGATCCTTGACTGACTTAGATGGCAGAAGGAATTATCAAGGATGGCCAGTGGATCCTTTAAAAAGGATATACCTTTTAAAACAGCCTATATTAAATATCTGTCCAAAGTGATTTAGGTAGAGCCCTTCTTTCTCTCTAATTCTTTATATGATATTTATTTTAAAACGAGATAGAATCATTGAATTTTAAAGCTGGAAATAACTTGATAGATTACCTTTTCCAACCTTCTTGTTTTCTGATAAGGAGGCTAAGGCCTCAATAAATGAAATGACTTGACCAAGGATATATGGCCCAAAGTTATCAGATCTCCTGATTCCCATTAGTTCCCTATTTGCCACATCAACTTCCTAAGCTAAATTGAGTATATGACATTGAAATGATGCTAAGGAGATCTAGACTCCAAGGAGAATCTGCATATCTCTGCAAAGGGTTTAGCACACATAATACTTACCTCAGGTCCCAAAGATCCTCTAATCACACAATGGAATATGACATCTAAAGAAACCTTTGTCCAGTGTTTTTTTTTTTTTTTTTCATTTTGTGAATATAGTGAATAATAGAACCTAAACAAAACATTATAAAAGAAAAATGTGTACCACATTCCAATTATATCCTAATAAATCTCTTCACCTCTTCATTTTTATTCATGGATTTCATGAGTAAGGAAACACTATACAAACACCAAAAGTCATCTACACACATATACACACATAACTAGGAATCAAAAAGACCTTTGAGCCCATTAGGTTTATTCCAGACACGCGGTTTATAAAATTTAGAAGTAGGAACTGCTAAGTTGTGAATTTCTAGCAATGGCTATAAAATTTGTCCACAAATGTATCTCAGAAACAGTCTGAAGGAAAAAGAAAAGATGATTTATTCAAGCAATTATTTAATGGTTGTTTTCAATTTTCTTTGTTTTCCTCATTCAACCTTTTTTTTGTTTTTTTGTTTTTTTTTTTTTTTTTTGGTCTGTTTTTTACAGTTTATATTTTAGACACAATTTAAGGTCAATAAAACACCAACATATTTACTGAAGAGTATTTATAAAGAGGCCGAGAATTTCTAGCTTTTCTTTTAAGGTTCAGTAATTATTTTCTAGCTTATTTTTTATGCTTTTGCAATATTTTCCACTGATTTTATGGCTTTATAGTCAGTGTTAGCCAATGTGGTTTTCTTCAGTGTTTCTTTTTCTCCTTGGCTTAGCTCCCCATCTAAACTTCTAAGCTATTCTGTGTTCACTGCCTCTGGGAAGAAATTTAAAGTCAGAAAATTTAGAGGGGAAGGAGCTTCTCATTAGTTTTTGATTTTCAAAAGTCTATGGCTCCAAGGGACAAAAAAGATTCATGGCAGAAGTAAAAGATTTGGTAGAAAACATAAGAGTAAATTTCCCGACCAACCCCAACTTCCTACCACTACCACTCCTCACCTGGATGCCAGATTGGAGGCAGATGAGAGAAGTAGCATGTGAGTAAAGGGGAAAAGTAAAGGGAACCCAGCATGATGGGGCTGGAAAACGAGCAGAATCAGTGCCCACAGACCTCAAATCAGCATCATCACCAGCCCCCCACCCTTGCTCTGGCTCTGCATATGGTCTTCCATTAGGCATCCAGTGAGAATTTCCCTATACCTGCAGCCAACAGTACAACTGTCTGCACTCTAAGTTTTTGTTTGGTGCCCATCTGCCTTATCCTGTCTGGAGAACTCCTTGGAATAAGCAAGTACACTTATAATTTCCAGAGAAGAGGCTAGAGTCCTGGAAACTTGATGGGGTGTAAGAAAGCAATCCTGCATCCCACCTGAATATGGGAAGGACTGAAAGGAACCAGTTCATGATTTTCCTTCCTAAGTCAAGACCTATATAGAGAGGTATGTAAGATATTAATAGTTTTCCTATATTCTATGGTGGAATGTCTTCAATATCTTAGGATTCTTTTATTTTCGCAGTTGGCTAATATGGATTACCAGGGGAAAAATGGAAACAATTCTTTGTAGTTGGTTCTCAATAACTTCTCAAGACGGTTATGCTATTGATGTTCTATACCTAAAAAGTATCTGAATGAAGCCAAATACGTTGTTTACATTGCAATTCAAAGAACTCTTCTCACAATACTCCTATTAAAGTCAACAAAAATCTATTGTTGAAAAAAGCAGACACTTTCCAGCAATATTCAGTCCTGATTAATTGAATAAAGGAAGCAATATTTATAAATTAAAGGTAAATTAAATTACTATGATTGGTGAAGGTAAGAAATGAATGGTCTCCAAGGTTCCTTGCAGCTCTAAAATTCTACTCAGGAAGCAATCCCATAATACCTTCTATGTACAAAGCAAAATATTGACAAAAGAGAGCTTTAGCCCTGTTTTCAAATGAAGAAACTGAAGCACAATTGATGAGTTGTTGAGTCAGTGACAGCAAGACCTGAAATGCCAAACTCCTGATTCTGGGACCTGGGATTAGTGTCACAGTCACAGCTACAAAACAGCAGTCAATCCAAGTGTCCAGATATAAGAGATGGTGGCAGGGAGGGAGGCTGAGCAACCTAATCAGCTGTGGGAGGACTCACAATGAGAAAGCAAGATGAGGAATGCGCCGACTTTAAAATGTGATTCTGTGTGCCTGGTCCTCCATCTTTACCTTGTTCCTTCTATTGCAGCACCCAGATCTCCTTTGGCATTTAAGACAATAAGCTAAATATGATCTCCCTCCTTTATTCAAAACTCATCCTCGGGCGGAATCTGTCAGATAAAATGAAGACTCATTTACGTGGGTTGTGTCCATCAGGGTTCCCCAGAGAAACAGAACTAATAGGATAGAAATATACATTAAGAGACTTATATATTAAGAGACTCATTTAAGGAATTGGCTCATGGGACTGTCTGGACTGGCAAGTCTGAAATCTGTAGGGCAGGCCGGCAGGCTGGCAACTCAGACAGGAATTGATTTTGTAGTCTTGAGGCAGATTTTCTTCTTCCCTGGGAAACCTCTTGTTTTTGCTCTTAAAGCTATCAACTGATTGGATAATGATTATGGAGGGTAATCGCCCTTACTTGAAGTCACTTGATTGTAGTTACTAATCACATCTTCAAAATATCTTCACAGCAACATCTAGACTAGTGTTTGAACACAGGCCTGGGCAACATAACCTAGCCAAGTTGACACATAAAATTGACCATCAAAAGGGGTCTTGGATCCCTGGCCCAAGGGCTAGTTCTATCACTATCACTGGGAATCAGGCAAACTTTTTCTCATCTGCCCCTGAGGTCCTGCCTCATCTTCTGTTCTCTCAGCGTCACCTGGAGCCAACTGTAGGTGACACAGGCAAGACCCTGTGTAATTCACCACAGCTACTCTCCAAAAACCACTTACTTCCTTACCTTGTGGACTTTCCACTGTACTCTTCCGATAGAATCTTAACAACATGGATTAATCCAGCCAGTAGTCTTGCTGGCTCCTACAGATTTATAAAATGAGGTTTGCTTGATCTCAGGCAGGAACCAGGTTTGTCTGAATCTTGCTTCACTGGTCTTCCCTCCCCCCACCCCTGCATTTCCTAACAGAGAGCTATACACAAGAAGCCACAGCAGAATGGGAGCCAAACAGACCCTTTACTAATAGATGAGCAAATGATGACCCTCTACTAAAGCACATTTTCTTAAAAGCTTGAGGAATGATGCTTGAGCATGGTAGCTAGGAAGGAGAGAATGAACGGTAGGGCTGTAACTTTCTCTCTTCTGGGATGCAGAGGCAGTAACCTCCTCCAGACTTCCTGGTCGACATTGTAGCTTATTTACTAGCCAGGAGATAACCAGGGGAGTTCTTATCTCAGGATATTTTAGCAGGATATATCTTGTCTATCTGAATTGCTTTGTGTAAATAAAAGTGGAATTTTGGGATTTATGAGATGTCGCTGGCTAGAGAATAGATGTTAGTCAGGCAGTCTTTCTACTTGAATGACTAACGAAGTATAAAAACTAAGAAGCTGTAAATTTAAATGGCTTCTTCTGGGCTGAAATGTACTGTTCAAATTGTTAGTGCTCATCTTTTATTTCAAAACCAGAAAGTGTCCCAAAAGGAACTTTAGGAGCCTGTGCATGACAGGTTCAGGGTTCCTCTGAGAGAAAGTTGCTTTAACTTTAATTAGTAGAACTTGTTGTTGGGTAAGATCTGTAATTAGCAGGCATCTACTTTGACAACTCAGCCATTTTTGGTACTGCAGAAGCCCAGGTGAGATCTCTGGCTTCCTGGCCCTCTGAATCCAAGCTGACAAAATCTGCAATTTCAAGGGCAGAGTAGATGAAAGATTGAAAGACCTAGAAACCAAAATTTGACATCTGTGCAGGTAGAGTTATCTTGACTTAAAGGCCTGCAACATGCACTCCTCTTCCTGATTTTTATATCCATGTAGAAAGCATGTTTAGGGAGGGATAGGTCAGAATGGTCAGGCTGGGTACTATCTCTTCTACCTGATACCTGTTTTGGTTTTCCTTTGTTCCAGGACTTAGCCTTTAGCCTTGGGATATGGTTCTTACTTTTAAGGCAAGGCCTTTCTGGGGATTCATTGAAGAGTCCAAGTGACAGATGAAGCAAAAGATGATGCAGGCCATAAAAAGAGCAGTGGAAGTACAAAGGAGGGGAGGAAATAGATATTTGACAGTAATAATTTACAGCTACTTGTGATCTTATTGATATATTAATATTTGAGCTGATTAGTATATTAACTGTAAATTATTGGGTAAGTTAGAAAATTCTAAACCTTTCTCTCCTGTGATTTTGTCAAGAAGAATAAATTAATAGTACCAAAGGACTCATTCTTAAAATACAACATAAAATTTTCTTTTTCAACTCCCCAAGTTCATCAAAAACTACCAATTACTTAATTGGATGAATATTTCTCAGTTGCCAACCTTTAACTATATCTGCAGCATTAAGATTTCTTCAATTACCACCAATTCACTGGTAACTCCCAAATCTATATTTTAGCCCAAACTCCTCTCTTGAGATTCAGGTATAGGTATAGGTATATGTATATAGATATATAGGTATAGATGATTAGATATAGCTACAGAGATATAGATATAGAATACACACTCCTTACTAGACTTTGCCACCTAGTTTTCCTGCTGATCCCTCAGAGTAAACCTATCCAAAACTTACCTCCTCCTCTATTTCCTATAAAACTTGCTGTCATTTTTTATTCTGTATCTCATATTTTCCCGATTTTACTCTTCACATCCAATAGTCATCAAGAACTGTCAAATATCTATTTCCTTCCCTCCTTTGTACTTCCACTGCTATTTTTTGTGGCCTACATCATCTTTAGCTTCATAATCTTTCACTTGAGTTCTTCAGTGAATCCTGGGAAAAGCCGTATCTTAAAAGAACCATATCCCAAGGCTAAAGGCTAAGCCCTAAAACTAAGGAAAAAACAAAACAGACTCATGCTAACAAAGCCTAAAATGAGTCCTCCACAGGATCAATGTGTTCAACCCTATAAATTTAGCTTTTTATTGAAACAAGAGTGAACACTCTTCAGAGAAAAATAATAAAACTCAGAATCTCTATAGCATATAATCCACAATGTCTAGTACAGAACCAAATTGAACTTTACTTTTGTAAATTTCTTATATAAATGGTATAATATCTATTCAAGTTAAACCATGATAAGTTGCAATCACTAGAGCAATCACTAAGAAATAATACAAATGGATATAGCTAAAAAGCCAATAGAGTGATTAAAATGAAATAATAAAAAATATCCAAATAAGCCAAAATAAGGAACAAAGAGTACAGAGGCCAAATAGAAAACAAATAAGATGAATTCAAATATATCAATAATTGTATTAAATGTAAATGCACTGACCACTCTAATTAAAAAACAGATAACGTCAGATTCGTTTTTTAAAAAAGGAATACCCAACTATTGAATATGCTATTTACAAAAAATGCATTTTAAATATAATGACACATACAGGTTGGAAATAAAATAATGGAAAAAGACACCATATAAACACTAAGCATAAGAATTCTGCAGTGGCTCCATTAAGATCAGACAAAGTATACTTCCAGGCAAAGAGTATCAGCGGAGATAAAAGAGACATTCCATAATCGTAAAAGAACCAATTTATCAAGGAAGAAATTATTCCTAAGTGTATATACATCAAATAGAGTTTCAAAGGACATTAAGCAAAATTTAACAAAACTATAGTGAGAAATATGTGATACCATTTTACATAGGTGATTACTTAATTAGCCTACTAAAAGCCTAATTCTGTTTATACTTATAGATAAGGTCAGCCAGAGCCTATGAAGTTCTGATACCAAAGTTTCCATAGTTCCTTGTTATGCAAGTAAAATACTACAGCATTTGAAGTAGAGGGGAGATATGAAAACAGAACCAAAGCAGATAGACTACTCATTGCTTAGGCAGAGGGGTATCCTCTATAAAAAGTCTCTATCTCATACAGATAGGCCCTCTGATAACATTAACATTAAAAAAAAAAAAAAAAAAAAGTTGGGTCTAATAAACTTCCTCCTGGGTTTTATTCCTTAGAACAAAACCTATGTTGTTTTTCAGGAATTCTAAATATACAAGTATCATCATAATATGAATCAAAGTCTCTATAACATCTTTCACATCAACCTTCTTTTCCTCCTTTCCAGAATCTAACACATAATCACCACTGTTTCGTACAAGCATATCTTATTTTTAATTTGGAATAAGGTATCTTTAAACCCCATTTATTTTATGTAATGTGTTAAGAACATCAATATCATCAAACAGAGTCTAATGGCCTATGATAAAATTAATGTACTCAACCTGCCTCCCCCCACCCTGACATTAGTGATTCTTTAAATTCACCAATTCTTTTTCTTCATGTATAACTACTTTTGGAAGTGTGGCTGAAGATGATTAACAATAAGTAAAAAATGAAATTATTCAATATTGATTCATATGTGCTACTGTTCAGCATCATTAAATATTTCTTTGTCTCTCCAAAGCTGAAAGGACCATTATGTAGACAATGGTCTGACAGATGACAGCAAGGTGAGCCCAAGGCAAAACTATCTTCAACCTCACCTTTCTAGGACGTTTTCCCCATTTGTGGCACTCTTCCTTTATTTCTCCTTCCTCTCAGAGGCCCAAGTCTTTCCACAAAGACTCAACTTCTTGTGTGATAATAGTGTTATCCAAAGTAGAGAAAAGCAATATTCTGAGGGCTGTGTCCTGGTGGAACAGCGTATCAACTTTCCACTTGGAGTAGAGAATCTGGGTAATGGGTATACTTACTGCTCAAAATCCCAAATTTATGAAAATGTTATGCTTAGCTCATTCTAAACATGCCCATAAAGAAATGGATTCCGGTTCCCCAACTATCTGTCAACTATTTGACTATGACAAATCATTTATCCCATCACCTGTAAAGTGGGACTATCTGCCCTAATTCACCAATGGTAGACTGAAATTAATATGAATTAAATGCTTAATGAAGAGGAAAACAGCATAAAAATATAAAAATTGTATTATACAGCAAAGAGAATTATTATAAAATCATATTACTCTAAAAGTTTAAGGACATAGTTATATAACTCAGATTTATAACATTCAAAAGATACTAAAATATTTTTCTGTTTCTTCTCTTTATCCAGTTTTGGTGTAATAGAAGGAGTATGAATTGCAGCCAGCCAGACCTGGGCTTAAATTTCAATTCTGACTAACCAGAGTAGCCCTATTATAAAACAAGAGTACTATTTACAGCCTTCTAGAATTGTTCCAAGAATGATATAAGATAATGTGTATGAAATGTCTAGCCAAAGTCCTGGCATATAGTAAATTCTTAATAAATAATAGCTTCCAAAACAAAATAAAAATGAATACTTTCATTTATTCTGTTTCACCAACCAGATAGCAGGTAAAAACAAAGATAGCATCTTAGTTTTATTTTAATACCCCTCAAAACTTGGCAATTTGTCAAGACCACAACTGGCAAGAGATAAATCCTAGGAGGAAAACGGAAGGAAGAAAGAGAAGAAAGCATTGATCTGGAAACCTAACACACTTTAGGATAACGGTAACTAGAATGTGAAGGCCAGAGGGCCAAAGCTGGAGCAAAAATAAGGGGATAAACAAGCCCAGGAGATTTGTTCTTTGTTCTTATTTTCTTTATTTAAAACACACACATACACACACACACACACATTTGGGTGTTTTTGTTTTATTTTCCCTGGGGAAAAAAAAAGTCCTTAATGAAAAATGCAATTTTTCTTGTTGTTTTCCTTTTATTGTTGTTGACACAGACATTGAACATCTCCATCAGGGCATGATACTTTATTCAGATAAAAGAAGGCTCATTTTTTGTTCCAAGCAAAACAATCTTGGATAAACACCAGGAAAAAAACATCCATGCACTCTCTAAATCAATTCCTTGTTTCCAATGTTTAAGGAAAACTTGGGGCCGACCTAAGGTGACATTCTCACCTTGTCAGGGTAAAAGGCTCTTCAGGAAGCAGATGAATTAGCTTTTTAGAGGTATAAAGAAGTGCTGAATGGTGTTCAGAAAAATTATTCTTCTCGAATGATAGGTCACGTAAGCCTAGCCTGTACTCCAAGATGCCAAAACAACCCACTAAAAAGAGAGAAATAGATCAAATTGGTTATAGTAACCCTATACCCTCCAATCAAAATAACTCAACTAAATTCAACTATCTTCTGATGAATCAATTGATCACACTAACTACATGCATAAACATCCATGATAACTTCACCTGGGAACTTCAAGGAAAGAAACAGAAATCTATAAACTCCTTGGGAAGCAAACTCCAGGTTCTTATATCTCTAAGTCTACATCAATCCCCCAAAAAGTGATGTAGGCTCACTGAAGGAGAGAGAATAATATGAGTTCCCTAAAAATTATTATTGCCTTGGCTCTCTGAGTATTTCAAGTGAATGATTTTTTAAGCTTAAACTATCCTGGTAACTTACCCCAAGACGCATTTTGATTTTCACAAAGACACAGAAGTTTATCCTAGCATCTAGTTTGAATTCATCTTATTGTGATGTTTTCTACCCTCTTTAGGAAAATAAGGAAATGCTATTTTCTATCAAATTTAAATGGGAAGATCATTTTGTGTATGACCTCAGATTTCTAAGAAACTAGTCATCCAATTCAATTTCCTGTCACTAATAATAGCTAAAGTATTTAACATAGTCTGACTTCTTCAGATCCTAAAAATAATTCTCTTTCTTTCTTTAGAATTCCTTATTCAAGAATTTCCATGATATCTCAATGGTCTAATTTCCAGGGTATCAGAAAAAGACTAGTACCTCAACAAAGCCTAAATTGCATGACTATAGTTGCATTCTTCAGTTTAAGAAATTCTCATTAATAAGTCAATGCCTTTGGGAAGAATAATTCTTTCAATTATTAATTAAACAAGTGATTTCAAATTTTATCATGCCTAATGTTTACCTGGGAACTTTGATAACTTGCAGATTTCCAGGCTCTTTCTCTAAATAGTCTGATGAATAAGGCTTGGGAATCAATATTTATAACAAGCTTCCCAGGTAACTCTGAGGTAGTCAGTCCATGGACTGCATTCTGAGAAATAAGCTATAATTAAGACTGAAACGTGGATCCATTCTTGACAGCTTTGATGGGACAAAAAGCAGAGTGTACACGGAGCCTCTGGGCTCCTACAGAGAGGTGAGAAAAGGAGCTGGTAATAGTGTACAACAATACAGAATTCAGAGCCTGCAGGAATAGGTAAGATAAATTTCACCTAAAAGAATGGAGACTGTGTCAGACTTCCAGGGGCTGACTCCTGGTGCTCTGTATCATCCCTCACACCACACCCTTCTTCTCAAATTTGAAAACCGAGACAGCTGAAGTGTCAACTAACCTGGTACCAAAATATAAAGCTAAGCAAATAAAACTCCAGAATTTATAATGGTTTGGATCCTTAAATTCGAGTTTAGCACCATAATACAAACTAGAATTCTAAGGGTCCTTATTTATGAAGAAAAATATGGATAAACATGGGGACCAAAGCTGTGGCCAAGACAGTTTGCCAGGAAGATTTGTTTATGAAGGAGGCTGAATCTGCCTAAATTATTGTCCTCCAGACGCGACAATATTTATAGCACCACTTGTGTTCTGCAACCAATAAAAATGGCCTAAAAAAAGGTACCTGCACAAACCCTTAAATTAATGTGACGTTATCAGTGAAAAGCAAAGTGCAAATGAGTTAAGAAATTCACCATTATACAATAGTCCAACAATACCTGGAACTCCAATATTTTGTCCCTTCTATAGGTGATTTTATAAATATATGTGCCTTGTACACAGAGAGACACTGTATAGCTTCTGCAGGTAATTGTAAATGATTGCCAAAATAAAGCATAAATTCAGGAGAAGTTTAGGCCGGTAGGAAGCAAGGTTATAAATCTGAACCTCTTGACACCTAAGGTTGAGTTCTTGGCTGTTGTATTGCATAGATAATGCTAAAAAGGAAGGGATTTTAAAAAACTTTCTTTATTAATTAAGTACTTTAAATTATGACCAAAAATACAAAATGAAAGAGAAAGAATCTCCAACAGCCAATGCAGGGATTCTTACATGTTTTTTCTATAGAAGATGGATGTGCTGTGAAACTGAGGCATCTCAAGAGCTGTAACATGTTATCAAGCAACCAGTAATATCTATTTGTGTTTCATTTGCAATGGGCAGCACTGAAGTTTCTAATACAAAAATAAAAATAGCAACTATTCATCAGGCACTACTATTTGTCACAAGTAGTGGATCTTAGTTTCCAGGCTATGACAAATACCACACAATGGGTTGGCTTAAATGACAGGAATTCATTGACTCACGATTTCAGAGGCTAGTAGGCTTGCTTCTTCCTAAGGGCAATAGCATTCTGGCTCCCCAGCATTCCTTACATTCCTTAGTGTACTGGTTTGAAGCTGTTATGTACCCCAGAAAAGGCCACGTCCTTTTAATCCATTCTTGTGGGGGCAGACCTATTGTGGGTAGGACCTTTTGATGAGGTTGTTTCAATTGAGGTATGACCCACCCAATGCCAGGTGGGTCTTGATCCTTTACTGGAGTCCTTTATGAGGACAAAAGACAGGAAAACACAGAGAAAGCTCAGAGAGAGAAAATCCCTGAGATCTTAGAGAGAAAAACCCCAGGAGAAGCAAGCAAGGACCCACAGAAACTGAAAGAGCCAGAACCTGAAAGCCACGAAACCCAGGAGAGAAGGATCGGCAGATGTTGGCCATGTGCTTTCCCATGTGACAGAGGAACCCTGGATGCCACTGGCCTTTCTTAAGAGAAGGTATCATCCTGTTAATTCCATAGTTGGGACATTTTCATGGCTTTAGAACTATAAATTTATAACTAATAAATCCCCATTGTGAAAGCCAACCTATTTCTGGTATATTGCATTCTGGCAGCATTAGCAAACTGAAACACTTAGCTTTCCAGTCACACGGGGATGTCCTCTCCTTTCTCTTCCAGTTTCCATCAACTTCCAGATTCTAGCTCCTCCCCATGGCTTTCTCTTCCTCTTTTATAAGGCCTCCAGTAATAGGAATACGACCCATCCGGATTCAGCTGGCCACACCTTAACTAAAAATAACTTCTTCAAAAGGTCCTGTTTATAAGAGATTCACACCCACAGGAATGGGATTAAAATTAAAAACTGGGGTATGTAATTCAACCTACCACACAAGGCTAAGAGAATTACATGATCTAACTAACTTAATCCTTACAATATCCCTGGAAGGAAGAAGGTGCCATTCTCTTCTTTTTACAGATGAGGACACTGAATCTCTGAAAGATAAAATAACCTAGTAAGTCACACAGTTAGTCAGTGATACAATTAGGTTTCAAATCTGACTTTACACCCCAAGCACAGACAAAAGCTTCCTTAAGTCAATGAACTCCTTCTCCTATCACATTTCCCACTCCCTTCCCATCACTGTAGCAAGGCAACCCTCCGTAGCAAGGGTATTATCAGATAAGACAGGAGGAGCTGGCCTGCCCGTGTGGCCCCCAGTGTGGTGGGCTTTGTCTTTGGGGATCTCACCCAGGAGTCTGTCCTTCTTTCCTTCACTTGCCATCAGAGTCCTGGACCAGCCCTCTCTCTCTGAGCCCACACGGCAGGTGAACTCACTGCCCTCCCCTCTACAGGGGATGTGACTCCCAGGGGTGTGAATCCCCCTGGCAATGTGGGAAATGACTCCTGGAGATGAGCCTGGACCCAGCACTGTGGAATTGAGAAAATCTTCTTGACCAAAAGGGAGAAGAGAGATGAAACAAAATTAGGTACCAGTGGCTGAGAGATTTCAAACGGAGTCGAGAGGTCACTCAGGAGGGTATTCCTATGCCACCTTTTAGTTTTTAGTGTGTTCAAATAGCTAGAGGGAAATACCTGAAGCTGTCAAACTGCAACCCAGTGACCTTGATTCTTGAAGATGATTGTATAACTATGTAGATTGCATAGTGTGACTGTGTGACTGTGAAAACCTTGTGGCTCGCACTCTCTTTATCCAGTGTATGGACAGATGAATGGAAAAATGGGACAAAAATTAGATGAAGAATAGGGTGGGATGGAGGGGATGGAAAGATTTAGGTGTTCCTTTTTGCTTTTATTTTTATTTTGGAGTAAGGAAAAGATTCAAAAATTGATTCTGGTGATGAATGCACAACTGTATGATGGTGCTGTGAATAACTGTACACTGTGGATGACTGTAGGGTATGTGAATATATCTCAATTAAACTGTATTAAAAAAAGTAAATGAACAATGGGGGGAGGAGGGGAATGGGATGTTTTAGGTGTTCTTTTTTATCTTAATTTTTATTTTATTTTTTTGGATGAAAAAATGAAAATGTTCAAAGTTTGTGGTGATGAAAGCACAACTATATGACAATACTGTAAACAACTGATTGTATACTTTGAACGATTGTATGTAATGTGATTATGTCTCAACAAAATTGCATTAAAAAAATCTGACTCTAAATGGTGTTACACCATTTCTTCATTCTGGTATAAAGTATCAGTGTTTTTGTGCGCTGCCTTGGCATTCATCTTACTTTGGCTAACCGCTTGCCTCAACACTACCTTTGGCCTAGTTAATAGTCAGTTTTCCAGCCCTGGGGCATAAACTCCCCCAGAACACAAACCCACATCTATGGCCACTGCCCACAGCACCCACAAACCTCACCCAAAATCCACAGCTGTTCCTAAATGATAAGCTAACCTCTCCCACTGCCCTTGGAAATCTAGTCCCTTTCCCTTTTTGCATGTATGTGCTTTAAACTAACCAATTCGTAACTCGTGCAGGAAATCTATTAACCTCATCCCAGTACCACAATAAAGACACAAGCCCACAGGTCCCTCTTGCTCAGCTTGTGTGCTCCCCACCCGCGGGCTGAGTCACCCAATGTGACCACACTTCCCACTGTCTCTTCACAGTGCCGCCTCTCTCTCTGGGACCTGTGAGTAACACACTATCTTTTCTTATGTACCATGGCCCCGGTTTTCCATTGTGCTACACCAGACACCTGACCTCCACCTGGATCCAAATTTAAAATCCAACTTAACTAATTCAGAACAAATACATTTTCTCATTTTAGAGAAGCCAATAATCAAAAGCTTCTCTAATCATTTCAGTGACTGCTTGGGAGGACAAATGGAAGAGCAAAAAAAACAACCACAATAAATAGACTCTTCAACAACTAAAAGCTGCATCTAGACCTAAGAAGTATTAAAATGTGAAATGAAGTGTGTGCATTCTAAACAGGAGAACTATAGCGATTCTTCCTCATTCACTGAAGACTCTGACACCTTGCTAAAGCATTCAGTTTATGACGGGCCATCATCCTGAGTGATTTCACTGTCCATGCGAAAGGCCCATATGTTCCTCAACCACTTGGTCCCTAGGGACCTCCTCTACAGCTGATCTTCACCCATCCATTCCCATGGTTACCTTCATGCAGCCATCTAAAAAACCACTCAGAGATCCCATGCTCTGACCTCACTCTTCTCCATGGAGCTGATCTTACTCCAAAGTCCACAGCATTGACCCCTACGCTTTCTCCCAATCCATAAACCTACTACTTCCTTCACTCCCCTCCTTACCTGACTTAGATTCCATTGTGCATCACTTTAATAATATCCTTTACACTACCCTATGCACTCCAACCCAGGGTGAACATGAGTATCCACTTTAGCTACCCCAGACCCAAGCAGCTGAATGCCGCTGGAAAAATGTTCAACAAAGTGGCTCAACTGGTCTATAAATTCATGATCACTTAAATCAAAAGTAATCTCAACTCTTCCCATCAATCCTGTGATGTTGCTCTTCTTATACATATTTTGAAATTTCTCAGCTCCCCTCAAATTTCTAAACTCTCCCTCCTAAAGTTCTCCCTTTATTATTATCATATGTCTCACCTCCTACCTTATAGAGAAATTAGAATCTATCAGACAAGGACTCACTCATCTTGATAACTGATAATATCTGCCCCCATCATTCTGTCCAGTTAAAATACAGCAACTGAAATCACTGCCCTCCCCCCTATGTGGGATCAGACACCCAGGGAAGTGAATCTCCCTGGCAACGTGGAATATGACTCCCGGGGAGGAATGTAGACCCGGCATCGTGGGATGGAGAACATCTTCTTGACCAAAAGGGGGATGTGAAAGGAAATGAAATAAGCTTCAGTGGCAGAGAGAATCCAAAACGAGCCGAGAGATCACTCTGGTGGGCACTCTTACGCACACTTTAGACAACCTTTTTTAGGTTCTAAAGAATTGGGGTAGCTGGTGGTGGATACCTGAAACTATTAAACTACAACCCAGAACCCATGAATCTCGAAGACAGTTGTATAAAAATGTAGCTTATGAGGGGTGACAATGGGATTGGGAATGCCATAAGGACCAAACTCCACTTTGTCTAGTTTATGGATGGATGTGTAGAAAAGTAGGGGAAGGAAACAAACAGACAAAGGTACCCAGTGTTCTTTTTTACTTCAATTGCTCTTTTTCACTCTAATTATTATTCTTGTTATTCTTGTGTGTGTGCTAATGAAGGTGTCAGGGATTGATTTAGGTGATGAATGTACAACTATGTAATGGTACTGTAAACAATCGAAAGTACAATTTGTTTTGTATGACTGCGTGGTATGTGAATATATCTCAATAAAATGATGATTAAAAAAAAAAAAAAAAATACAGCAACTGCCCCTGCTCCAACTTAAAGTTACATTCACACCTCTATTTAGAGCACATTGTCTCCCACTTACTCAGGAACTCCACAATAATCCTTTCTTTCCTTTACATATTCAACCTTTTCCTTCCTGACTGGATTTTTTCTAATAGCTTTTAAACACTTTCAATTATCTCCCATTACAAAAGAAAAATCCACTTGGACTATCATTCCCCCTCCACCAGCTCTCACCTTTCTGCTCCCCTTAAAGACAAAATCTCAAAAAAAAACTGTTGCTGTTTGCTGTTTCCATTTCCTCATTTCCCACTGACTCGTCAACCTACTCCAATCTGCCTTCTAGTCTCATTATTCCACAAAATCAGCTCTCATGAAGACCATCAATACTGACATGTTCTTATTTCCTTGGCCTCCAAGCATCATGGAACTTCCTCCTTATTGAAACACTCTTCCTTTGACTAGTATGACATACACTTTCTTAGTTTTCCTCCTAACATTCTTACCACCCCTCTTCCATCTTCTCTTCAATCCCACCCTCCTCTCTCTGCCATAAAATATCAGAGTTTTTCGAGGCTAGGTACCAGGTCCCCTCTTCTCATTCCATATTCTTTCCCTAGGTGACCTCATTCAAGACCATCACCTTAATTACCACCTACATGCGTGCCGATTAACTTGCTATTTTATTTCTCCAACCCACAATAAACTCTCCTCTGTGTCCAAAACTGTATGTCCAATAGTCAACTTGACATCTATATTTTAGAGTCTCAAAAGCACCTCAGACTCAACTTTTTCAAAATGAAACTCATGGTAGGGTCTCAATAATGTTTGTTGAATTAAGGCACACAGACAGCACTACCAACACAAAATTCTATCCATGCAGGAGAATTGAGCCCAGAAGAGAGAGAGCAAATTGCAAACATCACTTGCAGAAGCAGATCTATTTGTACAGAAGAGAGACTGTAGACTACTTTGAGTGATGTATATGCACCACAATTTTAATGAGAATGAATGATAAACAAAATGAGAAGAAAAATAATGGGGATCATTAGGGAAATGCAAACTAAACCACAATGAGATATCAGTTCACACCAACCAGGATAGCTAGTATTAAATAATAATAATAATAATAAAAGGATGTGAGGATGTGAAGAAATGGGAACTTCTGTACATTACTGATGTGAATGTAAAATGGAGCAGCCACTGTGGAAAGCTATTAAGTTCCTCCATAAGTTAAACATAGAATTACCATATGACTCAGTAATTCCACTCCTGTTTATACACCCAAAAGAATTGAAAACAGGTGTTCAAACACAAATTTCTGCACTAACGTTCATAGCAGCACTATTACAATAGCCAAAAGGTGGAAACAGCCCAAATGCCCATTCAACAAATGAATGCATAAACAAAATATGGTATATCCAAGCAGTGGAATACTATTCAGCCATAAATAGGAACAAAGTACTGATACAAGATACAATGCAGATGAATCCTGAAAACATTGTTCTAAGTTGAAGCCACTTATAAAAGGCCACATTTTTTATGATTCTATTTATATGAAACATCCAGAAAAAAGCAAAAGCATAGAGACAGAAATCAGATTAGTGGCTGCCAGAGGCTAAAGGATGAAGAGAAAATGGGGAATGACTGCTTAATGGTTACAGGGCTTCCTTTTGGGGTGATGAAATGTTCTGGAACCACATATTGGTGAAGTTTGCACAACACTATGAAAGTCCTAAATGTCACGAATGGCAAATTTTATGTTATTGCGTTTTACCAAAATAAAATAAGTAAATAAATAAAAAGTGAAAAATAAATAAAGGGGCAATGAAAAGGGAAACAAGTGATTGAAAAACAGACTAAACCTGGAAGAAGTAACAGTGCCCAATCAAAGATGGAACAACATATGGACGATGATCAGTTGATAGAGAGATTTAGATTTAGATAATTCAACTAATGTCGATCAATCAATATTGGCATCCATGAGTTGATTGAGAACAATCTTCATAGTGTTTCTTCTTCTTAAAAATTAATACAGTTTTCTCCTGCATTTTTCCCTTCCTCTAATATTTGTTGAAGATGACCAGAGGGGTTCAGGCCAAGCAAGGAAGGCAGTCAAGCAAGGTGATATTTATGCCAGGACTGGGAGTTTGTTTACATGCAGGGAAATTGATAAAATAAGTGAATATGTTTTGAATACTGGGAGCAAGGTTTCTCACTGTCAAAGAAGGGAGTCAAAATATGAAAGAGAGACATCTAGAATAACCCTCTGGTGTTGGACTGCAATTGGAGATATTTAAGTGAATTAATGGTTTTTAAGACATATAGAAAGACACAAAAATAAATATAGATGTAAATATATATATAGTTAGTGGATCAGTAGTTTTAAACCTAAGAACCTAAGCATGCATCACAATCACCTGGAAGGCCTGTTAAAATACAATTTGCTGAGCTTAACCCCACAGCTTCTGATTCAGTAGGTCTGGTGTAGAACTTGAAAATTTGCATCTCTGACACATTACTAGGTGATGCTGATGCTGCTGGTTTGGGGTCCACAATTTGAAAACCACTGAATGTCAGCATATGCATACATATATTTCCCAGCCGTGTCTACTAAAAGGGCAAGAAGTGGTGACATCCCAATAACAATGAGCATGCTTAGCACCCATATCTTGGTTTTTAAATACTGTTCTCCAATAAAAGGAAGCAGGATTTCTTGAAAAAATGGCTGACTCCAAGACTGGGGCAGAGAAAGTACAAAATGAACCCAAAACATACTATTGTGCAATAAATTAAGGAAGTGCTCAAGAATGATGGGGACATGTCAAATGGACACAAAAGCCAACTTGACAGGGCACCCAATGGATCATATCTGGGAAAATTTGCACATCAAAATAAATTATGAGAGTAACTGATTATAACCACTGAATAAAATAGGAATCCATGAGTAAAATCACTTATTTATTAATTATCAAATACAAAATACTTATTATCTTTGCAGTAGAGAAACCTGGAAGACACAATCTTAACCAAGTAATAAAAGTTAGCATCACCAGAAATGCAACATTGTGTGTCTCCTGAAATGGTACAGAATATAACATTCTATCTGAAGTGTTCCTGACAAAAACACATCATTTAACTCATGAAGAAATACCAGATAAACTCAATTTGAGGGACAGTCTATCATGTAACTAACCTATACTCTTCAAAAAATCAAGGTCATGATAGACAAGGAAAGACCGAATTGTTCCAAATGAAAGAAGACCGAAGAGACATCAGAGTCAAATGAAACATGTAATTCTGGATTGGATCCTCAACATCACTGGGACAACTGATGAAATTTGAATGAAATGTGTGAATTAGATGGTAGCAATGCATCAATGTAATTTTTGGTTTTGATGGCTCTCCTGTGGTTATACAGGAGTACCCTTGTTTGTAGGAAATACATCCTATTTAGGGATGAAAAGCAGCATGTCTGCAATTCACTCTCAAATGGTAGAGAGAAAAAGACAATGATAATATCTTTATTGATAAAGCAGGTGTTGTAAAACTGCAACTGTCAGGAATCTGAGTGAAGGCTATAGGAGAGTTCTCTGCAATATTTCTGTAAGTTGGAAATTATTTCAAAAATTATTAAAAATTAATACAGCTCACAAGATTGATAAATAGAAATGTCAATCTCCAGTTCATTACACATTAGACTATCCTGTTCTTGAAAAGAATGAGTTGAAAGCCACTTTAAGAGATAGAATAGGGTTGGTGTATGACCTTGACATTTCATAAGAGGTGTGTTTTCAGCAGAATCCTGAAGCAAACTTAATTTCTTTTAATCATGAACTGATTTCTTCATACTTAGATTTATTTTCAGGCAGAACAGTCATGGTATTACTGTCATTAACATTTAAATGCTTACCCTTTCCAACTGTGAATCATAATTTGAAAGAAATTTTCCTTTCACACATTTTCCCCTTATTAACGGTTTCATTTTGTAGCAGAGCATACAGATGGAGAAGTCACTTTCACTGTAGGAAGAGAAAGCATCTAATCTTCTCTCATTTTTGGCAATGTTATCATTTGGATTTTTTCCTTACCTTTGAGGAGAAATAAATATGTTTCTAAAAAACAACCAAAAAATGCACATGCTGCCAACTCCTGTATATCTTGATGATTTGCTAGAGTTTTCCCCTAATCATGTAGACAAATTTGTTCATTCTGTTTGCCAAAATACAGGTTTATTATGGCTTGTAAAATCGTAACTTTCTTCAAAAAAAATTTTTTACAGCCTTACCCAACCATACATCTTTATGCACCAAGTCACAACACAAATCACTGTCTAGGGAGTCACTGCATAAATAGAAATATTAACAAGCTGGGTCATGGATGCAATTGACTTAAATTTCTTTGATCTACCTTTTAGATCCTATCCTCTTTCTTGTGTAAATCATGTTTCTTTAAATTTCACATTGTAGCATATACCAAGGAATAGAATATATCAATATATAATTGCAATTTACTGGTATAGCATCTCAGCTGGGAAAAATTTTTTTTTGCCATTACTGTTATTGTTATTGTTCTTAAGCTAGTAACATTTAACACTTTCATGGCATTTTGTACAAATTGAAGCTTCTCTAGCCCCCAAACATTCCCCTCCTGTGTCCCAAGGATCAGCAGATTATTTAGCCAGTTGCTCATAAAGAAATATGGGAGTCATGTACATTTTAATCCCCTCTCCTGACTCCCATTTCATAAATGGCTAATTCCCATTGATTCTGCCTCCACAAGAGCTCTCCCACCCAGCCCATCTTTTTCATACCCATTGCTCTAACCTGATCAGACATTCATCGTCTCACTCATGCATTTGCCATGTCTCGTTCCTCTCCTGCCATCTGGCCCACCACCACACTGGTGTCAGATCTGCAATTTTCAAATGATCACATCAGTCCCTTACTTAAGCCTCTTAAGGACTCCCTTTTCCTACAAACTACAAACCTCTTAACTGACCTAATCTGATTTCCATTTCTCTATCCAATCCTGGTTCTCACTATATATGTAACCATAGAGCCCTACACCCTAGACTTCTGCAGTAATGAACTTCAGGCCTTTTCCTTAATTTGCTCTTCTTTCCTGCCTTTGCAATGATACTGTTACCCCTAATCATCAACCCCAGTCTACTTAAACAATTTTTTTTATCAGAACATCTATTCTACTTCATTGCACATGGAAGGTAACAATGTCTTATCACCATTTTCAAATTCTGAACACCCTTACAGTACCTGGTAAATATTATTCACTCAATACATATATGTCAAACTAATAAACTCTGGGTCTCAAATTCAAACTGGATATTTTCTAAGTGACGCCAGTGCCACTTGGGAACATGAGAATGACTGTGTTCAGGGCTCTAGAGATACCAGCCAAGCTAAGAACAAAACACTACAGCTGATGTCAGGACATCAGGAGTAACAGTTGAGAAAGTTCAAATTGGGGACCGAAATCCAGAAATAATAATAAAATATTTTACCAGACAGAAAACCAAATGAGAAAGCAGGCAAAAGGAGAAAGTAAGGTACATACAAAAGATAAAAGCCCAAGAATTGCACCAACCTGGGAGGATGGCCAGGAACAAGAAGAATTTGGTATTTGCAAGACACAAACCAAGTATGTGACAGAGGTGGGAACTGTGTGAAGCCAAGAACCTGAAAATTGATGAAAGAAATTGGTGACAGACAGTTAGGAGGACAGGGAGCCCAAGGACAAGCCTTCTTTGGAGATGGTAGCTCAGAGCAGTCAATCCTGCCCAAGACCTTGACTCAAAAACACTTCTCAGTGTGGTCAGGAAGCCAAACGATGTTTCCATATGAGCATCTTCACCCTTGGAAACTCTTCATCCTTTGGAAGTGTGATTAATTTAAGCACAAGGTTATTCACTGCCAAGTCTGGTGAATGAGATGTGTGACCAACTTCACAGACACTCCTTTGGGTCTGAAACAAGTTTGTGATTATAAAGTAATAAGACTGATTTTCTGCTCTAAAGAGAATTCCAAAAGAAAAGTCCTCACAACCATTCAAACATCTTAAGATTTAGAATAACATTGCTGGAATAAATAAACAGCCTCCCAAGGTGACTGCTTTATGGGGGAAAGACTATATTTGGATGCATATTTCAGTGCGCTTGCTTAAAAATCAGTTGCATGCCTGTTAGGAGCTTTTCCCAGGATATACACTACAGAACATTAGCTCCAATGATGTTGGGCAAAAAGAAACTTTCTGTGGTCATATTAGTTTGGGAAATGATGAGTTAAATAAAATCTCTTTCCTAGGGTCCTTTTCCTGGTCTTGTATTTATTGCTGCATACTGTAATTCTTCCCATAGTGCTACCGACACTTAATTGATGATTTGGCCCTTTTCACAGAGCATATCATAGGACTTGGTTCCACAGAACAAACTTTGGTGAAAAGCTCCTATGGCTCAGAGATGGATCATGATCAATGTCTAAGTTTTAGGTAAGTTATTTTCCAAAGCATGAGTCCAAATTTGAGAGAAAACTTTATAAAAATTATTTAACACATTTCTCTGTGCTTCATTTCCTTATCTTAAAAATTGGAATAATAATAATTTCTACTTCATAGAACTATTGATTATTAAATGAGTTAATACATGCCAAGTGTGCCTGGCACCCAGCAAATGTTCCATAAGTATTACCTATTTTTATTTTTAGTGACACTAAAGATAGCAGAGAACTGGCACTTGGAGCTTGAATGAGAAAGTCAAGACTGAGATCCAAAAAGATCAAAAGGAGGATGCACATGCATGCAAGAGAAAAAAATCACTGATGGGAACATGCAAGGAAAATCAACAGGGAAAAGCAAAGGCAGTCATCCCTGTCCCATGCCTAAACTTAAAAATACTTCACCACAGAGGGCCCAGAAATTACCCTCAGTATGAGCATCCTCACCCTTGGAAACTCCTTATTTAGGTCAAAGTCTTGGGCACCGGTCATTCTTCATATATCATGAAGACTACAGTTCATGGACTCTCTGAGTTTTCTAAGCACAGCTTGCTGAATACAAAGGCACAATCTGTAGCATTCTACAAAGTCTGAGTTGAGAGTAATGAGGAAGCACCTACCTAATCAACCAGAAAATCCCACTATGAATTAAATTTCTGCTCAGGATTTAAACCATTCCTTAAATGGTAACCCCAAGCATCCATCGGCATGTTCCACTGTGAAGAGGGTATGAAGCCTGAATTTGAAAGAAAGGGGACTAATTGGGGAAGAAAGGAAGAGAGTGGAAGAATGCGTCATTTTCCACCTAGAAAGAAAGCTCCATGCAGGATCCTGGACAGCCAGCAGACCATAGCGGACACCTGTTGGGAACAGGAAAATGGAAAGGATAGAAAAGAAGCTGATAGGAAGTGGCTAGGAAACCGTGGAGGTGAATGAGCTGGGGCATCTGTCAAACTGTTGACATACAGGGTTGATTCAGTTGAGTTGGCTGGGTGAGGTACTCTTCCTTCATTCATCTTCATGCATGTCCTTGCCAAGGCTAAAAAACTAATATTTTAATGTACAACATCATTCTCTGGACATGGGAATAGGAATTCCTTGCTAGAACTTCAAAAAAAGCCTGCAAGCCCATCTGTTGGAATCTATAGAAGCCACTAACATTTTTGTTTTTATATGTGCCTACTCCATGTTTTGTACACTTTATCTCACTTCACAAAAGAGCACTATAATTATTATTTCCATTTTATAGATAAGAAAACAAGATCAGAGAGGACAGACAAATCTATTCAATATCAAACAGAAAATAACAGAGCTGAGAATTAAGTCCAAATATGTTCAATAGTTCAAAAGCCCATCGTTCCTTCCATTAATGTACAAACACACTGCCTCTCTAATTTTGCTTGGTATAGTCATTTGCTGAGAAATATTTGCTGAGTACCTACTATCACAGTGTATTATACAAGAAGCTTTGCCTCACAGAGAAAAGAAAGAGTTATAAATCTACTTAAGGAAATAAGCTATACATTCATAAGAAGATTGCCACAAATTCAAGCCAATAATTGCTAAAGGTTTGATCCATTATCTATTGCCACAATAATGCTGCCTTAAAAACCACCCAAAACACAGTGGCTTAAAAAAGCGGCATTTATATAGCTCACAACTGTGCTGGTCAGTGATTTAGAATGGTCCTGGCTGGGTTAGCAAAGATGCCTGTTAGTCAGTTGCAGTTCACCTATCCTAGGATGGCCTCCTGTCTCATCCTCCTGCAGTTTTCATGGTGAAGGAAGAGAATCAAGATAGGATAAGAAAATATAGATGTGCTTTTCCAAGCACATGGCCAAAGCTAGTCACAAGACTGAATTCGGAAGGAATGTGCGGAAATGGACACCAGCTCTTTAGTGAAAGAAACTGGAAGTCACATGGCAAAGGTCATGGCAACAAGGAGGCTGACAAGTTGGGACCAGGAGTGCAATCAACCTACTACAAGAGCCAACAATTGCTATAATAGAATGTTGTGAGTATTTGCAGTGTGCAGGGCACTATCCTAAAACACCTCATATAGTCTTTTAAAAAATTCTCAAGTTATTATATAAAGTAGAGATTACTATTCGCAGTTTATAGATGAGGAAACAAAGACTTAGAGAGATGAATTACATAGTCCATGTTAATAAATGGCAGAGCCTAATTGAAACACTGGCTTATGTGATTCCAATGCTTTTATTTCTTCTTCTTCAATTTGGCCTGCACAGAAAATAATTTAAAATGAAATATTTATAAATCCCGATCATAAATTCTACATTTTTTAAAAAGATGTTTCACAACTATTCTTTAATATTTTTGATCAATAGATCTATCCATTGAGTATTTGTATTGGCTATAAATGCAGCATCTTATTTGTAAAACTATTCATGAGGATTCATGAAAACCATGGTAAACCTAACAAAAATACCAATTTCCTTTTAGCCTGAGAAGTGAGGGAATACTGTGAGTTTTATGCAGTTGGCAAGTGAGACAACTGCCCAAGAAAAATATGCTACTTGGTATGATTTTATATGTACAAATTGAAGAAGGTATTACAATTTGTCTTTCAAAATGAATTAAAGCTTCTCAAGTGGGCAGAATACCAATGCATAGAATTTAGAAAACTTTAAGTGGGATAGTCACAAGGCATGCCACTTGCCAGCACAGTCCATTACATTTTGTTCACTACTGTGGTGCATTTATTACCAAGAGTGATATATCATGGAGAACTACAGGAAAATCCGGCCTCTGAAACAGATGCATGGCAGGATTCAGCAGAAGCTTTGATCAAGACAATCCCCACACAACTAAGAAATTGTAACTAACCTTTGGCAATAGTATATACTTCCGTTTCCCCTCTATCCCTTCTGTTTTGTATATCTCCTAACAGTAATTGTATCTCTTAGGTTTGTATTACACACCCCTCCAGTCTAAAAAAAAACAACAAGGCTAGGGAGGTAGGAAGAGAGGAGAATCCTAAGAGTCATGAGTTAATTGGCCTTGTAGGGAGAGCTAGAGCTAGGAAGGTGGTAGAAGAACTTTCCAGAAGGGGAGTCTGGCATTCATTCCCCAGCTGGACACCGGCTTAGGCTACAGACTGATAAGCTCTGCACTTTTCTGAGCAGGAAAAGAGACCTGGAGACAGATGACAGGATAGACAAGTTTGCTGTGGGGCACCCAGCATTCCCACAGTATAGCTGGATGAGGATGATGAGTGTCCCATGAGTGGACACCTCAGATGGTGATCAGCTTCAGCAATCCAATGTCCCACCCAAGATGACCAGTCATCAGGTGAAGAGACCCCACTAAAGAGAAGGGGTGATAAAATAGACCTCCAGCCTTGGGAGCCAAAAATGCTGATCATGCAGAGAGGGTCAACCCACAGCAGGAGCTCACAAAATCTCACTAAATCCTCCAAAAAACTCACATATGTGCCCCGAGGGAGGCAGCATTTGGACACCAGCCACTGAGAGAGCAATGAGCTGCAACGTCCAAAACAAGATTACAATCCTACGCCCAATGAAGTAGTAAGATTTTACTCTGTTCCCTCCTGCCCTCTCCAACCCCAGAGAAGCTGGAGACGCAGGTGAGGCAGGGGGGAGAAAGCGTCCAAGATCATGCTCTCTCCCCATTCCAAGTCCTTCAGAACCAAGCCTGGTCTATGCCAGGAGGAGAGGAGATGCTGATCAGTTCAAACTGAGATTAAAGTTTGAAACCAGCCTAGACTGGACTGGAGTTGTTAATAACTGAAACTGACTGGAAAGCGATGGGATAAACCAGAGACTCAAACAGGGATGGGAAAGGAAGCGTCAAGGGAGCACTGTTGAAGGCAATAATTGGAGAAAAATAAAACGATGTCATCTGTGTTCGCTACCTAATCTCTTATCTGGATCTCAATGATGATTTTCCTCTGAAAATTGGAGACCTTCCAATTCTAACATTCTCTAATAGCCAGGCTCTTAGTAGTCTACATGATCAGATTTTTCATGTGGCAACTGGATATTCTAATGTGATACACAATCCACCTTTGGCCCCTTGGTCCTGCTATTAAAATAACTATCTTCCATCTTCAATTGCAGGTTCTGCTTTAGTAAACAAAATCACCAAAATTAACATTCAAAGCCATAAGAAACAAGTAATGAACATTCATCAATGTTGACATCATAGATGCCTTCAGTGAAAGACACTAGTCCAGGTGTCAAAACATGATCAGCTTTAGCCCTGTTTTAGAATAAAATTAAGTTTCTTAGTTTCTCTTTCTAACTCATCAACCCAATATATGCAGTCAGGCTTCTGATAGTGTTTAACAGATACAGTGAGATTTTACAGTGTTCTGTTGAAGTGGCTAATAATGCTTCCTGTGTTTTCTCTTGGGGTGTTTTCAGCTTTTCACTGAAGGCAACAATGAGCCCTTGGTCTCCAACTAATACATAACAATTCACTTGATCATTTCATGTATGACTATCTCTGTCTTTGATAAACAAGGACAGCAGAATCTGTTCTAATGGGATCCTTTCACTGGTGGGATCTACAGCATTTTTGTAGAAGTCTAGATAATTTACCAGTGAATCATGTACACACATTCATGTTTGTGATTCAAAATCATCTCATATGAAATTACTTGCTTAAGTAAACCATTTCTAGTTAATTTTCTTTCCTAAGAATTCTATTTTCAATGCATTATGTTGGCAAAAAATTAAGCTCAAATGATTTTTTTTTAATGCTTTATTATCAGTTGGGCTAAGAAATACCAGCACCTCAACTCTAGAATGGGGTTGTGCCGGAAGCAGGACTCCCCCAAGGCTCTTGGGTGGGTGAAACTGAGGAGCCTGGAAGGGTGAGCCTGAACTAGATTTGCTTTCTCCAAACTAAATCCTAAAGAATGATAAAGAGTTGATGGTAGTTTGCAAAGGAGAGGTTCTTATAGCGGGTCAGCCTTTCAGCAAAATTACCATATGATCCAGCAATCTGTTTTCTAGGAATACATCCCAAAGAACTGAAAGCAGGGACTCGAACAGACATTTGGATACCAAAGTTCATAGTGGCATTATTCACAATTACCAAAAGATGGAAACAACCTAAGTGTCCATCAACAGACGAATGGATAAATAAAATGGGATATATCCATCCAATGGAATATTATTCAAGCCACATGTGACAACATGAATAATATTAGACATCATATTGAGTGAAATAAGACAGATACAAAAGGACAAATATTGTATGATATCGCTTATATTAAAAAAAAAAAAAAAAAAAAAAACACCAGAATAAGCAAATTCAAAGAGTCAGAATCTAGAATACAGGTTACCAGGGGCTGGGGTGGGTAGAGAATGGGGAGATAATGCCTAATTGTCACAGAATTTCTACTTGTGGTGACGGAAAAGATTTGGAAATGGATGGTAGTGATAGTTGTATACTATTGTAAATGTAATGACCACCACTGTCCCGGTGAACGGGACTCAAGCAGCCAAGAATTTCACAGATTCTGGATTTATACTAAGGCAAGGTTTCACCTTACAAAATCTGAAACAGAAGAAGCATGGGAGTGAATTTCCCCTGGGACTCATCTTCTGCTATGCATGGGAAAGAAAATCCTTTGATGAAAGATTCTAAGGACCCGCCTTGGTGAAGGTTGTTTGGAGCCTGGGGTACCAAGCAATGGAGTCAGGTCTTGTTGGAGCATCAGAGACTGAGGATGTTGCACAGGAGTGAAAACCTAAATTCAGTCAGGGAACCAGACCTTGTCTAAGGTTTAGCAGCTGAATGTGGCTTATAACCTGGAATTACCAACTCTCAGGGAGGCTCACCATGTTATGCTATAGGCTCTGGAAGTCCCACAAAATGAACCAGTGTAAAACAAACGAGAAAGAATGGGGGAACCCCATCTTCCAGATAACAATAATATGGGCTGATGTAAAGAGTGCTGTTGAATCCCACCCCCCAATTTTCAATAACCTAAATAATAAAAGCAACTGGAAGATTAAATACATGTATATATACACACACACACATATATATATGAATATGGTTAAAGGGGGACATTTGAGGAGATACATACGGTTCTAGAGTAATTTTTTAATTAAGTCTTATAAAATATAATATTGTATTATTACAAAGATGACATTATGAGAAGAATCATTAGCTAAATTTTTAGCCATCTATCTGTGATAATGTATATAACACTATAGTCTGTGGACTGGTTTGAAAAAAAAATAAGAATTGAAATTGACGATGGAGCAGTGAGATGCTTAAGGCTTTCATCCTCCCCATCTGTACTGGTTTGCATATATTATGTCCCCCAGAAAAAGCCATGTTCTTTGATGCAATCTTGTGGAGGCAGACATATTAGTGGGGATTAAGTTGGAACGTTTGGATTAGGTTGTTTCCATGGAGATGCACCCAACCCAACTGTGGATAATAACTCTGGCTGGATGATTTCCATGGAGGTGTGGCCCTGCCCATTCAGCATGGACCTTGATTAGTTTACTGGAGGACTATATAAGCTCAGACAGAAGGAGCTTGCTTGCTACAGCCAAGAGGGACACTATGAAGAATGCCCAGGAGCTGAGAGAGGAGCTGCAGATGAGAGACAGTTTGTAGACAGCCATTGAAAACAGACTCTTGCTGCGGAGAAGCTAAGAGAGGACAAACGCCCCAAGAGCAACTGAGAGTGACATTTTGAGTAGGAGCTGTGGCCTAGTGAGGAACGTCCTGGGAGAAAGCCATTTTGAAAACAGAACTTGGAGCAGACACCAGCCACGTGCCTTCCCAGCTAACAGAGGTTTTGCAGATGCCATTGGTCATCCTCCAGTGAAGGTACCCAATTGCTGATGCATTACCTTGGACACTTTATGACCTTAAGACTGTAACTGTGTAACCAAATAACCCCCCTTTTATAAAAGCCAATCCATTTCTGGTGTTTTGTATCCTGGCAGCATTAGCAAACTAAAATACCATCCCAGCCTCGGATGCTTTGAGCAACAAGAACTGGCAGAAACATCTTCTCAAAGCTCCAGAAAAGAGTTAAAGGACTGCTGTAACAGGGCAAATGGAATCAAGATAAGGTCTACTTAACAGGGTAGGATCTTCTGGACCCCTGGCTGGCAACCTCTCCCACCCCTCAGAAGCTCAGTGCAGAGCCAGCCTGCTCTCCCAGTGCAGATCACTGGTCCTGGTTCCAAAGAGAGCAGAGTGACCCTCAGGCACAAACTGGGAGCATGTACGACTAGCACAATCTGACCGGAAATGTCCTAAGGGACTTGCTGCCCCAGAACTTGCCCTGTATGTAGAACGAAGCTCACAGAACATTCAAAATGTGTGAATGGGGGAATTCCTAGGGTCAAAGGCACATGCAGAAGGCAAGAAGCATGTCCAAAGGACCAGGGAGGCCCCTACATTTTACCCTAGAGCTTTTCCCCAAACTGATTGTATGAATAAGCCCTGAAGGAGAGCCCTTGTACAAGTTAATCTGGACAGACTGGGAAGGGAGTTTTCTTTTTTTCACTTCATCTTTTCTTTTCTTTTTTTCCCTTTTTATTTTTTCTGTTAGCTCTTGGCAATCAAGAAAAGCTCTGTCATAACACTAGCTGGATACAAACTTAAGGAACAGGTGCCTCAGAGTCTAAATTCCAGCGATAACACATTAACATATCACAATGTCCAGGCTTCAACAAAAGATTACAAAATATATAAAGAAACAGGAAGTCATGGCCCAAGCAAACGAGATTATTAAAATATTAGAAAACATGAATGAGGAGAACCAGACCACTGACATGCCAAATGCTTTTTTAAAAATAATCCTAAATATGTTCAAAGAGCTAAGGGAAAACATGGAAAAAGAGAAATAAAGGAAATCAGAAAAAACAATAGAGAAATACAAGGACAATATCAATAGATGGACAAAAATTATGAAAAATAACCAAACAGAGCTGAAGAGGGGTATAGGAACATACTTTGTGGATACTATTGAAGTTAATTTGGTAGCAAAGCAAACGAGATTGTTAAAGATTTAGGATGTAAAATTTAAGCTGCACGGTAACTACAAAGAAATTATTGGGAGAATATGCACGCTCACAGAGACAGAAATTAGAATACAGGTAGCCAGGGGAGGGGGACACAGGGAAAGTGGAATACATTATGGGTGTAGGGTTTCTGTTTCAGGAGATGGGAAAGTTTTAGTAATGGAAGGTGGTGAGGGTACCAGAATATTGTGAATGTGACTAATCCCATTGTACTATATGCTTGGGAGTGGTTGAGATGGGAAAGTTTGTTGTATATATGTTCACACAGAGGAAGGAAGAAAGGAAGGGAGGAAGGAAGGAAAGAAGGAAGGAAGGAAGGGAGGGAGAGAGGGAGGGAGGGAGGGAAAGCAACTTAAGAGACAATGACAATTAAATGCAATACATGATCTTGGATGGGATCTAGCAAGGGAACAGAAAAGGCTCAAAGGGAAATTATTGGGACACATGATAAAATTAGAAAATAGACTAAGTTTCATATCAACGTTAAATTTATTGAACTTGATAGCTACACTTAAGGTAGTTACATAAGTGAATATCCTTTGTCTAAAGAAATGTATGATGGCAGTATTAAGTGTTCAAGGATCATGATATATACTACTTCAACTCAAGTGTTCAGAAAAAGGATTGATAGAAGGACAGACAGATGATATATAGACAGATAGGTGATAGATGACGGAATGATATGGCAAATGTGGTAAAATGTTAAAAATTGGTGATTCCAGGTATCTAGGGGAGAGGAGGAACGTTGGGATTCTCTGTATGGTGTCTGTATTATTTTTGTAACCGTCTTTTATGTCTGAAAGCATTTCAAACTAAAATAACAGAAGACTGTGGCATTGGCGAGATAGGAGTAAGTGACCTACTAGATCATCCTCTCATCCAGGGGTTGTGTAATGAACTCATAGAACATTGCAATAGATGGGCCTTTGTTTTGTATTCAATATAAGCAGGATGTGTATTGTACAGTGTAAAACAATCCAGTTTACAGAATGACTTAAGAATAAAACTCCAAACCAAATTATATTTTTTATATTAGTGGACCCTGGTTTTCTACCATTCTTCCATTTAAGCAAAGTGATGGTAGATAGACTTTCAGTAAATTTTTATTGAATGAAAAACATACCCTATCCCTGGACCCTAAGGCCCAAAACATTTTACAATATTAACTTGGAAAGAAAAGATCTGCTTCCCACCTTCTGGGGCTGCTTGAGAGAATTCTCATAACCAACAAAGGTCAGCTTACTCTAGGGATCCATATGGCTTAGTGAGTTTCAAACATATTTCAAATATGTAGCAATGACAGACAAAATACAGAAAAAAAAATTTTACATAAGCCTGGTACACACAATACTGAAGAAGAGTTCAGGCCTGGAGGTGGAGGTATAAAAAATACCCAACTGTAAGTAATATACTTTTACTGCTCTAAGTTTGAAGGACATATTTTTATTCAGTGATACCAGAGGACAACAATTCAAAATTTTCTTTTAAATGTCTCTCTTGGAGTTTCTTTAGGTCACTCTCAAGAGATACCCTGAGAAGTATGAGCACATCATTTAGACTATGATATCATGGTGCTACTTTGCAATTACCATAAATGAGGCTAGGTGGACAACCAAGCAGAAAGAAAGGATATTGTAACCACAGAGAGACCAAGGGGGATATTGTCTCCTTAAAAATAAAAGTAAAAATGAGCAAGGCAGGGGTCCTAAGACTCTTAGACCAGGAGGGCAGCAGGCACCACTCGCACGGCTACCCTCTTGTTCTGAGTGCATCAAGCGCCATCAAATGGCCCTCCATATACATTGTTGGGTGCCATGATTTCTGCCTCCCTGCAATGGTGGTGGCTGGGCCTCACCCAGACACAGTGGCCCGGTCAGCCTCAGAGGCTCTCTCCCTTCTCAACTTAGAATGCTTCCGTGCCACAACCATCCATCTTGACCAAAACAGGTTCTCTCTAAATGTGATTTAAAACCAATTTCTCAAAGCTTTTCACTGATTTGTCAAAAGGAAACACAAAGAATGGAGTAAACCCATCATCCATCACTGATGAAACATCCAGTGAGTGTTGCATCTACTTTAGGTGAAAGCCACACTTCTGTGGCATCCGGTATGAGTGCCAACAAAGTGAAATCAAGCGGTAGAGCCAAAGGGGCCATCCTCATTACATGGATGAGACACCTGCATTCCAGAAGGGTAAAGAGGCTCAGGCAATGACTGTGTCACAGAGCTAGACCTGGAACTTTGATCATGCTCTGCTTACCCCTCAAACCCTGCCACCCTTTCAGGTTGGCTCCACCTATTCTAGGGTTAAGAGAAACACTTACTAGTGGAGACGTTGCTCAGTCCTTTCAGCAATTCCACCCTGCCCTGCAGCAATACTGGAGCCACATTATAAGGTCATCCTCTCCCTCCATCTCCCGTGGTCACATTTCCTTAAGACTGCACTTGCTGAGAGATTCAGAATAGGTTCGCACTTGACCTCAGTTCTCATATTTCATCTGACCTCACCAAGTTTTTCACAACTTTGTGATTTAGCAATAGCTTCACACATTTTTTTCTTTCTTTATACCATGCCTCAACTCTTGTCGTCAATGAATATGCATACTTTTCTTAATTAGGGCCTGATTCCACAACATATTTCCACAGGCTGCCTCAAGCAACACTTCTCTCAGACTGACCCTATTTGGGGCTCATCTGTCTGATATACCTGGTGTAGTATTTGTGGTTGTTATCCCACCCAGATCACCCTGCCTGGGCTGGTATACCCATCCCTGTTGCTGTTAGTGTTGGCAGCTAATGGCTCCTAGTTGTTCCTTCTCTGGAAGGGAGCTCCTACTGGTTACTCCCATTAACAGGAGCCCTCACACCCAGGAGGTGAAAGGGGGAAGGAGAGGCAGTCCAAAGTCACTGATTGACTGATTCAGCTAGCATGTAGGGCCTGCCCATTCACTCAAGGAGGGACAACTGCAATGCGTGATTTGATTTATGTCCTCAACCCTCCCTCCCCCAATGGACATGTCCAGACTAGACTTTCCGAGACTATATTTTTGCTCGGTCCCTTCCTCTTCCCACCATGCTCTCCTCACTCTTCCCTGACTTGAAAGGTACTTCCTCATTCAACCACTTGCTTCTTAATCCCGATCTCAGGCTCTGCTTCCAGAGTCCTCAACCTAAAACAGCTGCCCTTGTCGGCTAGCTCTGGCCACTCATGGAAGATGCCAGCTGCTGACAGTGTCAACATCTCACATAGTAACCATGGAGGGATTTAGGTTCAAAAGCAAATTCTCGGATTTACTAACTACCTAACTTTGACCAGCTATTTTAATCTTTGTAAATTTCAATACCTTTCTCTCTAAAATGGGACAATACAGAACAGTAGAGAACTGTTGCAGGAATCAAAAGTTATAATGTTGTTAGAAGTTCCTAGAAGCTGAAACATTTCCTCTGATATACTGACATTAATAATAATGGCAGCTAGTATTTCTTGGGCATTTACTATGTTCCAAGCTCTGTGCTAAATAGATTACATACATTATTTTATTTAATCCTCACATCAGTTTCCTAAGGCAGCTGTAACAAATTACCGCAAATTTGTTGGCTTCAAACAAAAGAAATTTATTCTTTCACAGTTTTGAAGGTTAGAAGTCTGACATTAAGGTGCCAGTGGAGCCATGCTCCCTGTATGTCCGTCTTCTAAGGACCCACCCTAATCCAGTATGATCTCATCTTAATTTGATTACTTCTACAAAGACCCTATTTCCAAATGAAACCACATTTGCAAGTACCAGGGGTTAAGACATCAACATATCTTTTGGGGAATACAATTCAATCCACTACAGATTAGGTCCAGCTACTTCCCTCTGACAGATGAATAGACCAAGACTGCCTAACTGACAAAAGTCTCCACACTTTGGTAGAGCTCAGAGTTGAACCCAGATGCTCTGACTCCAAAGGCTGTCTCCAGGAACATTCTATCTACTTTCCTGTAGCCCTATGTTCCCTCTCACTGCCCTTCTATTCCCTCAGCTCCTGCTTCCCTTACAATGCCCACTATCTTGTAGGACTCCACAGTTACAGGCTCCCATGCTTTTGGTCCCCAATCCCCCAACAAAACTTAACAGTCCGGTGCCCTGTTCTGCATTAGCTGACTCTGATGATCCATGTTCACAGTTATTATATGATTGAAGACAATGATTTTATGTATAATGTCATAACCATCAAAATTTTTTGTGTGCTACCTTGGCATCCATCCTACTTGGGCTCAACCACTTGCCTCAACATTGACCTCTGGTCTAGTTAATAAGCAGCTTTCCAGCCCTGGGGCATAAACTTCTCCAGAGCCTAAACTCTCATCTGTGGTCACCACCCATGCCACTGCACACCTCATCCAAAACCCACAGCAGGTCCCAAATAATAAGCTAACTATCCCCACCGCCCTCAGACCCCCAGTCTCTTTCCCTTCTTGAACTTGTTTGCTTTAAACTAGCCAATCCTTGACTCCCACATGAAATCTAACTTCCACCCCTGGACCATAATAAAGGCACAAGCCCACAGGTCCCTCTTCCTCTGCTGAGCCCCCCCCCAAACCAATTTGGCTTCCCTGTGACCCTTCAAGGTACCCCTCTCTCTCTGGGACCCATGAGTAACTAGCTATCTTTTCTCATGCATTATGGCCTTGCTTCCCATGGTGTCGCATGTAGTCTACAGCCACACCACCCTGAACGCGGCCGATCTCATCCATTGTCATACCTGACTTTCACTCAGACCCAAATTTAAAATCCAACCCAACTAAATCCAGAACATATACCAAGTCCAGATAAATTCTGTGTTTTAAACTTGTCTGTCAATGGCATCTCCTGAGAATGGCATAATGTGGTGATTACAGGCATCTTTGTTGGGTCAGTAGGAAAATATATTTGTGGGCAGGAATTTTATTCCCAATATTTCACAAATTCTCCACATTGACGACTGTCTTTTTCTGTCGGTAAAACATTCAAAGCCGAACCCCTATCTCAGAGGGATTATATACATGACCACTGGGGGATCAAGTTTCCATTAATGCAGCTAAACAGCTCCTTTCCAGTCATCTCCACCACCACAAACATTATGTATTCAACTTTTTTAAGGCAGAAAACATATTCCTATTTCTGAAAAGTGCAAGGGTCAGCTGCAACTTCTTCCTTATGAACAGGAAAAGAGAGAGAGAGATGGAAAACAAAAATTAGATAATATCCTTTCTTTTCTAATGTCTCATATTGTTTTCGTTCACTTGCACTATTTTCTAGATTATGCTTAAGCAGCAAAGCTTCCTCTTTTGCAGTCACTTGCAGACTTTTGCATTAGGTAGAGGACAGAAAGGTTAAGAAAAAGTTCCTCTGAAACAAGTGAGCCTTTTGATGGAACTCTCCATTAGGCACACAGCTCGTTGAATCTAATTGGATAGATTCAAACAAGGATCACACTTGACCTCAACCCTCTTTCACTGAGTTAGATAGTGGGAGCTTGGTCTGGCCCTCAATTTCTGAATATTAATTACAGCAGAAATGTCTATAAGACATGCTTACATGGATTGTGCATAATGGAATGAGGCCTTTAAACCTGTTTCTTTTTCTTCCCTTTTTTATTCCCACAAGGAACAGAGCAAGTTTCCTTAATAATCAGAAAATATGCTTAGTGTGCCAGTTTGAATGTATTATGTCCCCCAGAAAATGCCATGTTCTTTGATGCAATCTTGTGGGGCAGACGTAATAGCGGGGATTAAGTAGGAACATTTGGATTAGGTTGTTTGCATGGAGATGCGCCCCACCCAACTGTGGACGATAACTGATGGGATATTCCGTGGAGGCATGGCCCCACCCATTTGGGGTGGGCCTTGATCAGTGGAGCCATATAAATGAGCTGGCTCAAGGAGAGGAAACTGAGTGCAGCTGTGAGTGACGTTTTGAAGAGGAGCAAGCTTGCTAGAGAGGAATGTCCTGGGAGAAAGCCATTTTGAAACCAGAACTTTGGAGCAGATGCAAGCCACGTGCCTTCCCAGCTAACAGAGGTTTTCCAGACGCCATCTGCCATCCTCCAGTGAAGGTACCTGACTACTGATGTGTTACCTTGGACACTTTATGGCCTTAAGACTGTAACTGTATAGCCAAATAAACCCCCTTTTATAAAAGCCAATCCATCTCTGGTGTTTTGCATTCCGCAGCATTAGCAAACTAGAACACTTAGCAATTCAAAAAAGGATTACAGGATCACATTTCAGATACATTGGCTAAGAAACACAATAATTAAGCTGAAAAACAAGAGTTGCAAAGTGAAACAAAAGAAATCAAAGTTAGTCACCTTAGATCATTGACTAAAAAAAGGCAGACTTTAAAAACAATATATACAGTATTATCTAATTTGGTTACACACACACACACACATTTTGTTTTACATATATGAAAAGATCAATGATAAAGTGTTACCAGTGGTTGGAACTGTTAGGAAAATACCTGACTGTATAAGTGGTAGGAACATAATACCTTTCTAACTTTTGATTATATGTAAGTTTTAAATTTCGACAGTGCACATATACTGATTTTGTAATTTTGAAAAGGTCATTATAAAAGAAAGAAGGTGAAGGAAGGGAAGAAGGAAGAAAGGAAGGCAGGCTGGTGAGACTTTTAAAAAATATATTGTTAACCACCTTGAATGAGGCCATGGGGCATACTTAATAAAACAAATAGTAAAAATCATGGCTGATTGCATGATTCTAAGATGCCAGCAACACAGTTCACAGAGGTCTCTTACGATATCCTTTGATCACTCTATTCACTGGTACATAATCATTTCTTATCCTCTGTTGTGTTCCTCCAACTGCTGAGCAAGTGTTCCCTTGTCTGCTGCTCTCAGAGTCCCTACTCCATCCATCAAGCCCTATCCATTCTCAATCCCGTTGCCAAGGGCCCTGTGCTCTGTGTGACACCCTTTTATTTATTCGTTCATTAATCATTTATTGAGCTCTACTCTGGGCCAGGCAATGGGCTGGAGATGTAAAGATAAATAAGACAGAGTCTTGCCCAAATGGAGTTCACAGTCTAGTGGAGCAGAAACAAAAGAAATGGAAAGTTACATTAGAGTGAAGGAAGTGCTTTCATATGGAGAGGCTGGCAGGGGTGGGGGCAGAAGCATGTGCTGAGTGCATGGAGTAGAGCCACTTTATGCAGACTTGGAAGAGAGCAGAGTTAGGAAAGGAGGTGAATTTTGAGGGGCATGTAAGAACCAGTACAACAACAAAAAAAAAAAAAAAAAGAGAGAGAGAGAGAGAGGGAATTTGCAAACAAAGAAAGAAGCAACATTCTGCAGACCCAGAAATGCCAGAGACCCACGGTACATTTGAAGAAACCTTAGGATGCAACTGGGAAAAGGTAAGCCGTGCTGCTGGAGTTGAAGCCAAGGGCCAGTTCATGAAGGGTCAGAGACACCAAGATCAGGGCTCTGAGTTCCACTCTTCAGGCCAAGAGGACACCCTCAAGAATGTGAGGCATGGGAACACACGTGTTCAGAGTCACCATTTTAAAAGCTTTCCCTGGGTGCAGTGTCAGGATGATTTGGAAGTAGCAAGAATTTAGACAGATGGGAGTTCAGGCAGATCGAGGAAGGTCTACAGGGTAGTATAGGATGAGCGGGAGAAGATGCATACAGCAGGAAGGGGGAGAAAGGTCAACTCTGGAGCCCTTCTTGGTTGTGAATCCTAGTTCTGCCATTTACTTTTGGTGTAAAATTGGGCACAATTTCTTAACCTCATTGTGCCTCCATTTTCTCACCCATAAAGGGCGGACAATTCTAGGACTAACCTCACTGGGTTGTGATGAAGATTAGATGAGCTAATGTGTCCAGTGTTTAGAAACTGTCTGGCATGTATTTTGTATCCAATACCTGTTAATTATTATTATTCACACAAACATACACACAGAGACATGTACATGAATCTTTATGCCTTTGTGAACAGATGTGGGGAGTGGGGAAAAGGGAACAATTCTAATGCGAGTCTAAGTTTTTGACATGGACACTGCTGATGACCTGCCCTTTCTCCTGGTGCCGGGCTAACTTCATGTAGGTCTTTTCTTAGACATGACTTCCTCTAAGAAGTCCCCCTGACTGCCCAAGTCTGCGTTTGCTATAGCTCCCATGTACTTTCACCGTTCCGTGCACTCCCCATCCCAGCACTGACCACGTGACATTGCCTTCCCTTTCTGAATCCTCCACTGGACTGTGAGCTCCATGAAGGCAGGGACCAAGTCCATGTGGCTCCTAACTGGGCTCCCAGTGCCAAGCATGGTGCTGCTGTAGTGATACATTCACAATGCATGTATGAATGAGTGAAGAGTTTAATGAATATATTAATTAATCCAGATGAAGGAGGGCTTAGGAGAGAAGACAGTAAAGTCAGATTTGAATGTAACCAGATTCAGGTGCCTGCAGGATATCCAATTGAGGTTACTACATGTACAATTAGATGTGGGTGTGTGGAGCTCCAGAGAGAATGTCTCAACTGAAAACGGACATTCAACTATTAGCAGCCCCGACATGGTAACAGAATGAGTAAAGAAAGTAGGAAGAGGGAGCAGAAATATTAGAAGAATTGAGTGAGTGGGTAGATCTGATGTCTTTGCTCTCTGATATGTTACCCTGACATAAAAAAAAAAAAAAAAAAAAAAAAAGGAAATCTCATATGGATGACGGTGCTTTTCAGAAATTCTTTTTGTAGATGGACCTCTCTTGGAGACAGAGTTAAGGTGTGGCCCTTAACTGTTAATCCTGATACTGGAGGCCTTAAAGAGAAGGCCACAAAGAGAAAGGCCATGGGAAACAGCCAGAAGATGAAAGTCAATGGAACCCAGAAGAGAAAGGAGAAGAAGCGGCCATGTGCATTACCATGTGATGGGAAAGCCAAGGACCAAGGATTGCCAGCAGCCAACCCCAGAGCACCATAGTTTTGGGGGAGAAAGCATCACCTTGCTCATGCCTCAATTTTGGACTTCTCCTAGCCTCAAAACCATGAGCCAAAAGATTTCCATTGTATGATATTTGCTTTAGCAGCTAGGAAACTAAAATGCATGTATTATCACATTTAATCCTCACAGTACTGTGAGGCAGGTCTTGTTATCATCCCCATTTCACAGATGAAGAAACTGAGGCACTGAGATACAGTTCAGTGTAGCTTCAGTCAAAAACCTAATGGTAGCTCTGCAGATACATTAGAAAACCAAATTGTCTAGTCGCTAAAGCCACCCGTCCAGAGGACAAGGAGACTCTCCAAGTCGATGTGTTCCGTGTGTTTTATCTCCAAGATCTGAGGGTTTTAACTATTAAGCAAAAAGCCCCATCCTCCCTCGACAGCAATGCCTCCTCTTGACCTTGTTCGCTGGCAGTGCTTCCCTGGCACCTATTCCTGGCAGCTGATTGAACACATTACATCAGCCCAAAGGAATAAGTCAAACTCTATTAGTCACTCTGTAAAAATGCTAAGTCTATTTATTTACTAGGAGTTATTCATAAACATCAAGACTAGACTCTATAATTTAATACCACCTGCAATGATTCCTAAAAGTGGCAGTATTTTACCACTATGATCTGATTAACTGACCTGTTCAAACAGAGCTCCAAATCAAGCAAAACTTCCCTTTGACAGAAGAGTATTCATCTTCATCTCAAAGCCAGCCATCTTGACTCATCAGGGGAGAACAAAACATCTGCCTGTAAGGGAATCAATTAAAATCATCTGACATAATAGGTATCTTCCACTAAAGAAGTACTTTAAGTTCCCAATATTTCCTATTTTAAAATTACATGAAAAGAATTACACACCTATGATTTCAATTATATAAGGTTCAAAAACAACAAATGTAATGTGTGGTGTAGAAGGTTAGGACAGAGGGTATCCTTGTTGGTGGAGGCAGGGAAGATGTAATACCTGGGAGGGGCACAAGAGGGGCCACTGGGGGACTGGAAATGTTCTGGGTGCTGCTTTCATGACTGTAATCACTTTGTGAATATCCATCACATATACATTTTTAATTATATGTTATACTTCAATTAAAAGTTTTTTTGCAAATTAAAAGTTTACAAAAAAAAAATGATTCATATGTGTACAGTAACAATCTCCAACCAGAAGTCTAATCAAAGACACTATCCCAATTCTTCCACATCCTAGATGTGTTTAAATGGGCAAGTCTTGCTAAATGAGCCTCAATTTGCTCATCTGTAAAATAAGAATATACCTACTTCATAGATGGATTGACTGTGACTATATATGTATGAATGTATATAAATGTTTTGAATTGTATATATACAATCTGTCAGCTTTTAACCGCTATACAATTAAATAACATGTTTTTATTATTATTACTATTACGCAAGCATTACTTCCAACGGTGATGCACACTACTCTTAGTAATAGGGCCTGTACAGAAGAGTTACCATGTTGATTTTTTTAAAAACATTCCTATTTAGGTTTGCCCATGTAATCATAAGATGACTAAGCTAACTGGAGACCACAATTCTGACATTGCATATGAGTCTTGAAATTCTATTGTCTATGAAATTGTCATGCAGGGCTAGCCTGTTACCTGAATGAGTTAACAGCCTCTTGCATAGGTCTCTTCCAGACCTTTACCTTAAGCCTTGACCTAAAATTCAGATATTAGCTATTCCTTTGCCTGACAATATAGAAGAATACTCTTAAAATGCAATTATTTGGAGTGGGTAGAATTATTTGGAGAGGAGAATCTAGTAGATCATTCTCAGCCATTAACACCTTTTCTTAAATTTTCCAGCCACTCACCAGGGAAGCAGGATCCTGGGTGAAGGAAAACCAAAAGGGGGTTTAGATCTTTAGAAGATCAGATGCTCCACCATTGTATATGGTATGTGTGGGGCAAATATGTAGTTCTTTTAATTTGTAGGTCACTGTCTGCAGGGAGCCATACCCAGTCCTGATGGCTCAGACAGCAAACACATGGGTTGTGTGGTATTTGTCAGTCCCTCCCAAGGTGTCACTGTGAGAAGCTCCCAGAGAAGGCTGATGCAGCCAGTCCAAGACTCACACTTTGTAAGACACTGGTCAATTTTAAAGATACACAGATGTATCTGACATGAAAGATTCTGGAAGATAGTAAATTGGTGCAGCTGTGATGTAATCTTGGGACACTGGTAGACTCTGAGCTTCCATTTTGAGGAAACAGTAAAGAGTTTTCTTCATTAGTGCTCATAGGTATTCCACAGGGCCTGGGAGAAAGACTCAAAATAGCTCAAATGAACACAAAGGAAGGGGCTGAAATGGTAAGTATTCATTTGCAAGAAGAAACTGCAATCACATGGACAATAAATTCTTGCACAGCATGATTAGCCCACTAACCCTTCATGTAGACCTATATGGTTAATCAAAATGAGGCTTGGTGAAAACAAAATCAGGAAAAAAAAAAAAAAAAAAAAGCATTATGTGAGTTCAATATTTAAGGTATCCATCTAGTTAGATGCATCCATCTTATACATGGAGGCATCTGTCCTAAAAATCCATTGACCTGGTTCCTCTACATTAAACCAACAGGAAGATAGCAATAGCTAAAACTATCTGGTCACTGCAAACCTGGGCTGTTAAGACTCTACTTTTCTTTTTTTCCACAGACAACCGCCTTCAGCTTGACTCATTCTTTTTAATAATATGTTAATACACCATTCTCACACTGAATTCCAGGAACTGACACAACTTCCCCCATAACCAACATGCAGGAAATCACATTCTCATGTGGCAAAATATAGTTGATTATTGCAAACATGCTGTTAAGTCTCATAAATAAGGTATGCGCTAGTCATTCACAGGGAGGTGGTTTTTTTCTTACTTAAGAGCAATTCCACGATCTCTCATTATTATTAGACTTTTTTTTTTTTAATCTAAAAAGGACCTTAAAGCTCACCTAGCCCAGCATTTATGAAACTGTGGACTGCAACCTGTGAATGAAATCAATTTAGTGAGTGTTAACCAGCATTTTTCTCTAAATGGAATTGGGATGGAATGGGATGGATCAGAAAATAGTGCAGATATAGCAAGAGCAATTGTTTTTAATGAATTTTTTATTTGTGTTTATGTATCTATTCATACATGTGAATATCTATACTGAGTTATGATGCAAAATCTATTTCTTACTGTGGACTGTTACCAAACATGTTTGAAAGTCAGCAATGTAACCTAAGTCCTTTTTTTATTTATAAGTATAGTGAAGTTCAGAGAAGTAAAGCAGCTTGCCCAACAACACACAGCTGGATAGAGACAATGCTACAATTAGAATTTAGCTCCTCTGACTCCTCCTTGTTCAGTGTTCTGAACAACATCAACTATTCACACACAAAAGAAATTATACCTCATTTCCTTCTTTTAAAATAGCACATCCCTTCCTAGAAGACTTCTTTAAAGATATATATTCAGTAACTTTCCATTCATTACTTGAAACAAAACTAAACAAAATAGTTATATTGACCTTTGCTGAGACCTGTGCCAGACAGACATGGAGCCTGAGGCAAAACCTGAAGTTATTTAGCTTTTTGCCTGGTAAATTTCCTCACTACATACGACAGAAGGGAATACAGCTGGAAGCGCTGTAAAATTCCTATTAAAGAATGTATCTCTTAAATAGGTACTGCTTCAAAATAAACTGCACTGCCCCCATTTTCTCCTTTATGATCTAATTTTCTTGTCATCAGAGCTTAGATTTTTTTTCCTAAGAGATAAAAAAAATTACTTCAACTGCAGTAGTGACCTTAAACCTCACCACCACCACCACCACCGCCACCAATGAGAGCTTGTTACAAATAATAACAATGTGATCCCAAAGGTTTCTAATGGCCTTTAAATTGCACAGAACTCTCTCAAGGGATTTGAGTAAGGTGGGGGGGGGGGGAATGTAGCCTTTTCAATTAAGCCACATACTGGCAAAGGTTGGTAGAGGAGAAGAGGAAAGTGGGTATGGGGTTTTTTGTTTGGTTGGTTTTTTCTTCTTCTTCTTAAGTCTTTTGCAAACAAGTACATGAGGAATTTCAAGCTACTTAAATCAAACTCTGACCCTGTAAGAAATATTTATTGTCATGCTTCTGAAGAGAAAGCCTCTAAAACAATAACTGCCACATAGGAAAATATGTTCTAACAGGTGTTTCAACAAGAACTTTTTTTGTTTTGTTTTGTTTTCTCCCCCCAGGTCAAGTTTGTGAGCCATTATTTCTCTTGAAAGATTTCTCTTCCCTGAGACATTCCACATATAAGTTGCAATAATAAAATGAAACAGTTGCAATTTAAACTGTATGTAAGGGGGAATGAGGACAGGAGAGATTTTATAGGATCTCATAGTGACGGGATGACTTTAGTGGTGGGAAGATCCCTCACTGAAAAGCCCCAGTCCCACTGAGCTTATGTCTGAAGGAAAAGGAGCTGTGTGCATCCTGTGCTGGATTTGTTGGTCCAAGGGGCAACTGAGTTAATTAATATGGCAGAATGACCTTGCAGAAATACTCAGTGGAACCTGATAGAGGTCCAATAAAAGCAGGTCCTGACTTCGCTTTTAATGCAGTTATTTGCTGCTTGGATCTCATTTTCCCATTAAAGAAAAATAGTATAATGCTGATAACAATAGTAATGATAATTAAAATAACACAATATTTATTAGGTACTTTCCTTATGCCAGTTACTGTTCTAATTGCCTTACATATTTAACTCTTAATTTTCACAAGTCAATAAAGTAGATAAAGACAAGTTCCAACAGGGACTTTTTTTGTCTGTTTTGTTCACTGCTTTAACTCCATTTAAAAATAGTGTCTGGCACATAGGAGATGCTCAAAATGTTTGCTGTTGTAAATTCCCATTATACAGGTGAGAAAAGTCAGGCATAGAGAGGTTGCTTGTCCAAGGTCAAACAGGTAGGGAGTGGCAAAGTCCAGATGTCATAAAATGAGTCCACAACACAAAACTAATGGCTCACAGTGTTATTCAATGATGAATAATGTTATCTCTACAGACTTCATGCTTCAGAACATCCACTGTAATAGATTTTTTATTTCAAAGTTATTATAGACAATTTTGAAGCTATAAATAGAAAAATTAAAAATCACCCTTCATCTCAACATTGAAAGGTAACCATTCTTACATTTTTGGAGTGTTTCAAAATCTCTGATAAATTTATACGAGTGTAACTATTGGGCTAAAGGATATGATCTCAAAAACATGCATTCTCTGCTTGGATTTGACAGGAGAGTATTTTACCCACATAAAAAGGCAGGGACTGCTCTGGCCAGTCATGGAAGAGGAAGTATGTAGTTACCAATATTTTGCTAAATACACATTTGAAAAGCTACTTTTCTCTTGTAGCCAGGACTCAGAATCTCCCAACAACCATTCATGTGTAGGAGCCATTTTTTTAAAAGATTATTTATAATGGGATAACTGCCTTAATTAAAATTTTACATGGGTGGAAATTCTTTACAACCTTCTTGTCTGGATGAAGGACTGGGGAGAATAGACATAACGGAGAGATGTCCTCACATATCAGCTGACACTGGAATGCACACTCCTGACTGCAGACCTGATGTTCTTCTGTGTTGCTTTGCATTCCTACAGGATTCATTAGTACACAGGCTAAGGGCATAAAAGTTAAGGCACCCAGGTACATTCTGATGGGTAGCGAAGTAGTCAAAAGACCTAGAGCTCTTTTGCTCTAGAGCTTTGCTAAGGTTCCTGAGTGGCCAAAAACATGGGTGAGGAGGAGAGCAGGAAGGAGTGGAAGAACTATGCTGCTGTGTTTCTAAGTGCTGATTGCCCTAAGGAGGGTTGCAAGGGCACCCAAACAATTTGTAAGAAACCAAGAACTTCCAAATGTAGAAGCTGGCACCAAGCCAAAAAGTTCACCTGTCCCTCATTAGCCTGACCAAGAAAACTGAAATTGGATGGCCAAGTAACTCGATTCAAGTTACAGAGAAGTGAGTCCGCATTCAGATGCGTATAGAAATAAAGGAAATGCATGAAGATGCTCAAGAGCAGAGGGACTGAGAAAGAATCAGACTAGTGGACTCCAATTTTCTTTATTTTTTCACCATCATCAGGAAAGTATTTTTAAGTATATGCTTTTATATTGTATATACAAAATAGACATTTTTAATGAAGTGAAATTAATGTAAAAATAATTGTTAATATTCTTTTCCCACACACCAATGGATCATTACACATCCTGGAATACACTCATTCTCCTATCAGGAAACCACTGATGAGTTAACTGAAGCAGTCTGTTTTTAAATATTGTGGCTCCTTAATTTTAACTCAAGACATCTTTGTCTTAATGTGGCCTTACTCGTGTTAGTTACTGAAGTTTAAATTTTTTCTGTTCACAATTTTCCCTGATCCAGATTATTTTCATGCAACGGTCAGTAGAAATGGGGTTGTATGCACAACTATGTGATGATACTGTGAGCCAGTGACTATATACTTTAGATGGTTTGTATGGCATGTCAATGTATTTCAATAAAATTGCATTAAAAAAAAAAGTCAGTAGAAGACGAATAATGCCCAAAATGCTGTGCTGAGTCCCACAATACAAGCTTATTTTATGTCATTCCCCACAACCAAGAGATTAACAAACTTCTCCTTTCACAAATCAAATGAATAAATAATTAGTTGAAGGCATAAATAGGCAATACAAAAAGAGAAACAGAAACAGTCATTGAAATCATGAGAATAGACAAACCAATCTTGAAAAGGAAGAACAAATTTGGAGGACTCACATTTTCTGATTTTGAAACTTATTACAAAGTTATAGTAATCAAGACACTGTGGTACTGGCATAAGGACAGACTTATATATCAATAGAATAATATTGAGAGTTCAGAAAAAAGCCCCAACATTTATGGTCAATAAATGTTCAACAGGAGTGCCGAAGCAATTCAATGGGGAAAGAAGAATCTTTTCAACAAGTGGTGCTGAGACAACTGGATATTAACATATAAAAGAATGAAGTTGAACCCCTTAACTCAAACCATATACAAAAATTACCTCAAAATGGATCAAAAATCTAAAAGAGATAAAATTACAAAATTCTTAGAAATCTCTAATAATCAAGAAATAAAGATTGAAATAAGGAGAAACCATTTTTCACCTCTCTAGTGATGAACAGTAAAAGAAATTCTATAAAAATGTATTTTCTAAAGCCCCCCTTAGGGACTGGGGGAAAATGTGGAAATATTAAACTTCCCCACCTTACTGATATTCTCACAAGCACTGGGGACTACCAATTTAGAAGGCCAAGCCCTCCATCTTGGGGCTTGCCCTTATGAAGCCTGTTACTGCAAAGAAGAGGCTAAGCCTACTTATAATGGGGCCACAGAGTCACCCCAAAAGAACTTCTTTTGTTGCTCAGATGTTGCCTCTCTGTAAGCCAACCCAGCAGGTAAACTCACTGCCTTCCCCACTATGTGGGACATGACCCCAGGGGTGTAAATCTCCCTGGCAATGTGGGATATGACTCCAGGGAATAAGCATGGACCTGGCATCATGGGATTCAGAAAGCCTTCTGGGACCAAAAGGGGGGAAAGAAATGAAACAAAATAAAGTTTCAGTGGCTCAGAGACTTCAAATGGAGTCAAGAGATCATTCTGGAGATTATTCTTATGCATTATATAGATATCCCTTTATAGTTTTTAGTGTATGATAAAAGCTATAAGGAAATACCTGAAACTGTGGAAATGCAACCCAGTAGACGTGATTCTTGAAGACACTTGTATAACTATATAGCTTACATGGTGTGACTGTGTGATCGTGAAAACCTTGTGGCTCACACTCCCTTTATCCAGTGCATGGACAGATGAGTAAAAAAATGGGGACAAAAATTAAATGAATAAAAGTAGGTGATGGGGGGGATGGGCTGTTTGGAGTGTTCTTTTTTACCTTAATTTTTATTCTTTTTTTTTGGAATAATGAAAATGTTCAAAAATTGTGGTGAAGAATGCACAACTATACGTTGGTACTGTGAACAACTGATTGTACACTCTGGATAACTGTATGGTATGTAAATATATCTCAATTTTTAAAAAAGAAATCACTAAAAAAAAAAAGAAATAAATAAATTCCAAAGAATAGTACAGGCTTGGTTTGGAGGAAAAGTAAACTGATGCATTTTTGATGGTTAGATAGATTGGGGCCTTCTGGGAAGCAGTTTGACAACATTAATCAATATTCAGAATATACATACATTTGGATTTAGTAATTCCACTCAAAGGAAATTATTCCAAGAAAATGGGTAAGGATGCAAAATGCCCATCAAGGCATTGTTAACAAGAGCAGAAAACTGAAAGTAATATTAATATCTGTCAATTAAGATTTGATTAAAAACAGACATACAATGTAATAATAAGCAGATATTACAAACTGTTGATGAATATGTATATTTTATTAATACGGAAAGATGTTGGCAATTTATTATTAAGGTATAAAAATCAGGTCATAAAACAGTATGTTTACTGTAATCCCATTTTTGTAAGGCACTACTTCAAAATGTTAATGATGGTTAAATCTGGGTGTTGCAATTAAAGGTGATTTCATTATTTTCTTTTACACATCTGAGTTTATTTTACATTTGTAATAAAAAATATGACAGTATTTGAAAAAAAGATGCCTTTTCCTTAACAAATAACCATGTATATATCTTACTAATTCTCATGGAGTAAGCCTCACTTGCAAAAATAACATGTGCTTACAAATGGCTCCCTTCTCCCACAATTCTACTCCTCCCTATTGGTGAGACCACAATTCCTTTAAGAGGAAAAAAGACCCTAGAATTAGATATGACAATAAAATTACATTTTCCAGGGAGAAATAGCACATAACTCAAGCATTGAGGGCATGTGTTATTACTATCCAGCAATCTTAATACTCTCCCATATTCCTCCATCTCTACCTCAATACCAGTATACCTTGCTCAGTAAGTGTCAGTTGAATGAATTAACAAGCTCAACCATATATCTATAATCAGACAACTTTTTAAAAGCTGATTTCGGTAGGAAAATGTGGGAAGAGCACAAGGACATTGTATACTTAATGCAAGGAAGAAAAGATACTACAGAAAAGTGAAAATGACACACAAAAGGAAGATTGTAGGCGCTAAAGTTGAACTTTGCCTCCCTCTGCTCTTTGTCATGAACCAAACCTGGCTCCTCCAATATGCTGCAGTTTCATTTTTCTCTTATGAATATTTCTAAGTACAGCATGCACTCCAAACAGCTTCCTAGCTGGAAACAATTTAAAGATTGAGACCAACAATTACAGGCTAATATAATAATTCTAGATTGGCTAGCAAATGTTGAAGAGCCTGGATGCATCATTAGACAGCTTCTTTCTATTACTCTAGCCTGTGGCATGAAGTTCTGATCTTTGGATAATTGGGATTGATGACCCTGAGTTACTGGAAAATCCCCAAAGACTCCAAATCCTTTTATGCAAAAGAAACAATAACAGCACATTCTCAGCTAACTGGTGGTGAGCCTCTGTAATGTAAAACATGAATCTGGGAAATCCTTCCATGTTCACTCTTATTTACAACCCTCTGGAGAAAGGGCCTATCTGACTCAGAAAAGAGAAGTACTTACTCTTCCCACAAATTCCCTGTTGATACAACTGAAGCCTAACCCACCCCAAATGGAGCAAAAATCAATAGCCCTGTTTCCTATTTGCTTCAAGAGAGTGCCTGGAGCATTAAAACAGCCCATAAGAGAGATCAACTGTTTTATCACTTGTCAGCTGCTTCAGCTACATTTCATAACAATTTTGGTCACACCTCCAACAGCAACAAAAACTAGACTCACCACATTGTACTGGTATCCAAGGGATCAGGCAGCTTGCAAGGCCCCAAAGTGTGAAAAAGCAGAATACTCTTCACCTGGTTCGAAAGCTCCCCTTCCCTTCCAGGTCGTAGACTAAAGCACGTGCTCTCATAAACTATCCATGCACTGCCCAAGCAAAAATGAGACTGATGTTCCAGAGAATCAGTCAAGCATATATTTAGTTTCACTTCCAAAATGTACAGTTAAATGTGGCTTTAAGTTCATAAAATAGAAATAAAAATAAAAACTTGAGTCCAGTGAATGTTCCCAGAAAGTTCTGTGTTTCCAAAGGTCAGCTATTTTGAAAGGGGGGCGGGGGAACTGCTTGCCATGCCAGTTCAAGAATCACTACTGAGGCCATCTTATATTTCCATTCTGGTACTCCTGGACCACAATTTATGTCAGCTCAATTATCTTCCAAGATTTACCTGCATTATTTATATTTCTTTATTAGAGAAGGTGTAGGTTTACAGAAAAGTCATACATAAAATACACAGTTCCCATGTACTACTCCATTATTAACAACACTTTGCATTAGTGGGGTACATTTGCTGCAACTGATGAAAGAACACTTTTATAATGGTACTATTAACTATAGTCCATGGTTTACACTAGGGTTCCCTGTTTGTGTTGTACAGTCCTATGGATTTTTTTAAAAAAATTTTATTATACTAACATATATATAACCTAAAATTTGCCCTTTTAACCAATTCAAAAATAAATTTCAGTGCTGTTAATTATGTTCACAATGTGCTACCATCACAACCATCCATTACCAAAACTCTTACATCATCCCAAATAGAAACTCTATAAAAAGGAAGCATTAAATCCCCACTCCCTACCCATAATCCAGCGCCTGCTAAGCTACATTCTAGCATCTGACTCTATAAACCTAATTATTCTAATTCTTTCATATCAGTGGGGTCATACAATACTTGTCCTTTTGTATCTGGCTTATTTTACTCAACATAATGTCTTCAGGGTTCATCCATGCTGTCACATATATTAGAACTTTGTTCCTTTCACACATACACATATTATGTTGTATGGAAATACCCCATTTTGTTTATCCATTCATCTCTTAATGGACATTTGGGTTGCTTCCATCAACTGGCTATTGTGAATAATGCTGCTATTGAAATCAGTGTGCAGATATCTGTCTGAAGCCCTGCTTTCAATTCTTTTGGGTACATTGCTAGAAGTGGAACTGCCAGTTCATATGGTTAATTCTATACTTAACTTTCTGAGGAACTGCCAAAGTGCCTTCCACAGTAGCTGTACCATTTTACATTTCTACCAACAATGAATGAGTGGAATGAGTGTTCCTATTTCTCCACATCCTTTCCAACATTTGCAATTTTCTATTTTTTTTTAATAGTACCCATTCTAGTGGATGTGAAATAGTATCTCATTTGGTTTTGATTTGCATTTCCCTAATGGCAGATGATGTCGAGTTTTTTTCATGTGCCTTTTGATCATTTGTATATCTTCTTTGGAGAAACGTCTATTCAAGGTTTTTGTCCATTTTTAAAATTGGGTTGCTTACATTTCTGTTGTTTAGGTTTAGAATTTCTTAATATATTCCAGATAGTATAACCTTGTAGGGTATGTGGTTTCCAAATATTTTCTCCCAATACAAATATTGTCCTTTTACTTTCTTTTTTTTTTTTTTGTCCTTTTACTTTCATCATAAAGTTCTTTGATGTGCAAAAGTTTTAAGTTTTAATTCTACTGTTTTTTTTAATTCTCTATTTCATTTATCTCTACCCTATTTTTGTTATTTCCTTCCTTCCACTCAGTTCTGGTTTAGTTTGCTCTTCTTTTTATAGATCCCCCAGTTTTGAGATTAGGTCTCTGATTTGAGATCTATCTTCCTTTTTAATATAAGCATTTAGAGTTATAATCTTCCCTCTCAGTACTGTCTTTGCTGCATCCCATAAGTTTTGGTATGCTATATATTCATTTTCATGAAAATGAAATTTATTTCCTAATATTTAATATTATAATAATAAATAAAATTATTCCTTAATTTCCCTTATGATTTTTTCTTTGACCCATTGGTTAAGGGTACATTATTTCCACACATTTGTTATTTTTTCACATCTCTATCTGTTATTAATTTCTAGTTTCATTCCATTGTGGTCAGAAAAGATACATTGTATCATCTTATATTTTTTATGAGACTTGTTTAGTTTTTACTTAAAGTCTATTTTATCTAATATTAACATAGCTATCCCAGCTCTCTTTTGGTTACTACTTGCATGGCATATTTTTTCCATCTCTTCACTTTATAACTTCCTTATGTCTTTGAATTTAAGGCATCTCTCTTATAAATAGTACATAGCTGAGTCATGCTAGTTTATCCATTCTGTCCATCTCTGCCTTTTAACTGGAGAGTTGAATTCCATTTAAATTTAAAGCCACCATTGATACTGAGGAATTCTCTTCTGTCATTTTGCTAGTCTTTAAAAGTTTTACACCTTTTTGACATTCAATTCTTCCATTAATGCCTGCTTTCATATTTATTTGATTTTTTTGTTTTGTACCATATTAAGTCCCTTCTCACTTCTTTCTGGATGTTTTTTTTTCCATATATTTTCTTTTGTGGTTACCATGGAGATAAAATTTAACATCCTAAATATATAACAAACATTTCTGGTTTGATACTAACTTAACTTCTATGGCATACACATATACTATATTCCTTTACCCTTCTGTCCCCCCCATCTTTTTTTTTTTTTGTACTTGATACAAATTATATCTTTATACACTGTATGTCCAAAACCATAGATGTATCATTACTTTTTATGCATTTGCATTTTAGCACCTGTAAGAGGTAAGAAGTGGAGTTACATACCAAAAAATACAACACAATAGTACTGGTATTAATGATTACCCAAATGATTACCTTTACTGGAGGTCTTTATTTCTTTATGCCACTTTGATCCACTGTCCATTGTCCTTTCCTATCAGTCTGAATAATTCTCTCTAGCTTGGAGGGCAGGTCTAATAGTAACGAATTCCCTCAGCTTTTGTTTATCTGAGAATGTCTTAATCCCTCTCATTTTTGAAAGAAAGTTGTGCCAGATATAAAATTCTTGGTAGGCAATTGTTTTCTCTCAGCATTTTAAATATTTCAACCCACTGACTCCTTGCCTCCACAGTTTCTAATGAGAAATCAGCTGTTAATCTAATTGGGACTCCCTTGTATATAACACATTGCTTTTCTCTTGCAGCTTTCAGAACTTTCTCTTTGTCCTTTGCATTTGACAGTGTAGTCAATGTATACCACCTGACTCAACTGCTTGATACACAGCTTTTGCTGTCTCGAGCTGCCTTTGCCTGGAGGGCAGCAGAGAATAAATGGGGAAAGTGTTCACAGGTGAGTCTTTCTCAGCCAGTACCAAGCCAGGGTCCCACAGAGGAAGTGGCAGCCAGCTCCACACAGCCCTGGGGATGGGCTAAGGCCGGGACTGGCAAGAGTGCTAGGAGCTTCTCCTGTAGCTCTTTGAAGCTGCATTTTCTTGAGTCACCACTTGCCCAGTAAAAGCAGCCCTTTCACTGTTACTTAATAGTTTTGGGAAAGGGCACTGTCTTTAAGTCTCCTCAGCCATTTTTGCCCAAAGTGAGTTGTAGCAATGGCTGCCCTCTGAGCAGGGAACCCCAGTGAACTGAAGTAGCTCATCAAAAGCAGTGACAAGTAATCGGACAACACGCCCCCAGATCCTGGGGAACTGGGTCTTTATATCCCACTCTGGCACCAGCAAGCTGCACCAGGGGCCAGAGTTGAGGACCTACCTCATTGCTGCCTGCTGGGGGGATGAGCAACAGTAGCAGCTGAATGGAGAGTGTAGTTCACTGGTATTGACTGCAATTTACCAGCCTCTTTCTCCTGCTGAACAGTGTTCCACTAGACTCCAGAGTTTCAAACAGTTGATTCAGACAGTTCCTGCATGTTTAATAGTTGTTCTGATGGAGGGACAGATTCCTGAAGCTTCCTACTCTTGTCATCTCCCCACAATTCAGAACTGCCTGCATTGTATTTTATCTGCTGTAATCTGTCTTTCCAAATTCTTCATGCCACCAACTCTTTTTTTTAAACCCTATGTAATATTGGGTATGGAATTTTTAAAGAGAATCACCACTTACCTGCTGCAAGTGGGGGAGGAAAGTATTTAATTGTGTTTCATCAGAAACACCTGGTGCCCATATTTCTATCCAATAGGAGATCTATTTTCAGCTCTAACTCTAATCAGAAAGTTACTCTGTCAACAGTAGTGAAATACTCTTCTTCCAATCACTAAAGTAAAGGATAAATCATGGAAAATATAAGACAAATGACCAAACACTTAGAGTAGAGGGTGAGAAAGTTCCAGAAACAAACAGCTATTATACCATTCTTGGGATAACAATTATCAACAGATAGTTTTCAGAGCCTGCTGAAGGTAACAAGCTTCCTTCAGAATAGATAAGATTTGTAGACAAGGTTTGTAATTAAAAAAAATATTTTGCCTCTTTTTAAAAACAAAAACTGTGTATTCTGTGATAGAAGCAGAAAAAAATCTCTGAATACACCAGTATGGAAAGGAAATAACACTCTAAGAAATATTTCACAGAATAATGACAATGTAGGCAATGAAAGAAGAGATATCTAGAAAAGGGCCCTTCTTGTTACATTCACTCATCCTTTTCTTGGTGAGGAGACATTGGGAATTTCTCCCCAAAAACTACTATATCATCTTTTATTTGTTGTCCCTACATATTTTACATTAACTGTATAGAAAACCTACATAGCTTTCATTCTAAATTATGAGTTCAATCATTATGAACTAATACGTTTTTATCTTCACCAATTCTAAATGAAAGGACACCTGCAAATTGCAGACAGGGAGGCGTATTAGCGTTGATTAGGTTGGAATACTTTGATTGAGTGTTCCCATGGAGATGTGATTCAATCAACTGTAAGCGAGACTTTGATTGGATAATTTCCATGGAGGTGTTACCCCACCCATTCAGAGTGGGTCTTTATTAAATCACTGGAGTCCTATAAAAAGAGTTCACAGACAGAAGGAGATCAGAGCAGCCATGAGTGACATTTTGGAGAGCTGTAGCTTACAGAGACATTTTGAAGACAGCCATTGAAAGCTGACACTGACATTTTGGAGAATGCCATTTTGAAATGCAACCTGGGAGCAAGCAGATGCCAGCCACATGCCATTCCAGCTAACAGAGGTTTTCTGGATGCCAATGGCTTTTCTCCAGTGAAGGTACCCTATTGTTGATGCCTTACCTTGGACACTTCATGGCCTTAAGACTATAACTTTGTAACCAAATAAACCCCCTTTATAAAAGCCAATCCATTTCTGGTATTTTGCTTAACAGGAGCATTAGCAAACCAGAACAGATGGTATCTGAACATGGTAGACCCATATGACTACAGCATTTAAGATTGTAGCACATAGTGGGGAGGGTACCAAATACATAAAGAATGTTATTCTATGTCAACAACCTCCTAGAATGTTACCTTAGCTGGTTTTTATGTGTCTGAAAATGCTCTTTCCATTTAATTCAGTACCTAGATGACAACAATGTGATTCTGGTTCTTCTTTCTAAGCATGGCCTAGAAAAGAAGATCCATTTTTTTAAAACCGTATCTACCTATGTGAACAAACAAGGTTCCAGTAGAGCTGAACTCCCATTTGGACTTACCTGAGAAGTGACTCAGTTTAACAAGCTGGTTTAGTTTGTGAGATAAACAATAGTCTGAGATGCAACTGGATAGTCAAAGCTATTCAATGAAGAACGCTTAATTTTTTTCTTTCTTTTTTTATGCTTCCACAACTTTGTAGTTATTGATATTCAAACATAGGCACAACTTCTAAGCCAAATACTAATTGTATTACCTGGTATTGCAGATGATCCATGTTACTGCTGCCTCAGGGAAAAGAGAGAACAGACTGACGTTTCAGCAGCTCCTTGTAGCTTCTTTGCTAAGATGTCAGATTCACACTCCTTTCTAAAGGTATCAGCAATTGTTGAGTAGATTCAAGGCTGTCATCCTAAAAATTTATGTGAAATACTATTTTTGCTAGGTACTGGAGGCATAAAGATGAGAAAAACAAAGTCCCTGCCCTCCAAAAATTCCTGGGGAAACTCAAAAACATAAGAATTGCACTGTGGAGATATACTTACCACACTAGAGATGTGAACAAAGGCCACACACACAAGGAGCAGTGGGTGATCTGGAGTGGCCATTCTAACATGGTTTACTACCCATTATAGATAATATTTTGGAGCCCAAGACATATTTCTGTGCATTGCTCGGTGTTCTACAAGAATGTATTGTCTTTATCTAGACAGGGATTTACTACCAGAGAAGATTTTGCAGGCTCAAATCAAGCATAATTCCACTATTCCTATTCATTAGGCTGAAGGATCGTTGTTCTTCGATTCATCTTTAGGAGTCTCCTTTGCTGATTCAATCTCAAGTCTTTGTTTCTGCAGGGTTATGAGGCAAAAGAGTTATATGAGTTGGTAGAGGAATAAAAAGAAATGATTCCAGATTGTAGACTCAAAGAAATTAGGATGAAATGTGAAAAAGAAATGAGGAGGGTGGTTAAGAACTCTTTTCAAAATGTATTAATGATGTGCCCAAAACCACCATCTGTGCAATCATATCTCAATTTATGCATTATATCCCATCTCAAACATTGGACTATGAATCAACATTTAAGTCAAATTCTATTTTAAATGTACCCTAGGGAAATTTAAAGGAATAATTTAGTAAATTTCTCTGTAAAGCAGAGACACTTTTTATATCATGAATAATCTCTTCCTCGTTTTATTCCTGTGAGTTTTGTCAAGTTGGCTTAATGAAAGACTAACTACACCTTATATTTTATGTTAAAAAAACAAAAGTAGTATTGAGGAAATGGTATTCCATTGGCAGAATTTATATTTATGTGCATTCTAGTCATTAGGTTCATGAGATCAGTTATTCACATTTTTGGATAAATTACACTGGGTAGATAAGTATCCCAGGAAATACCTAGACTAGGAATGAATAAAATTTGCTCCAGGAAACTAAAATTAAAAAACAAAAAGACAGGAAGTGTCATCAAAGCCAGTGCTTCTCAAACTTTAATGCACACATAAGCCTCCTGGAGATTTTGTTAAAATGCAGATTCTGATTCAGCAGGTCCTAGGTAGAGCCTGAGGTTCTACATTTCTAACAAGGTCCCAAGTGGTAGTGCCAATACTACTGGCCCATGGAGCACATTTTAACTAGCAAGAATTGAAGCTAAACTGTTGAGATGGATCGTTAAAAGCTTATGTTGTATTGTGCAGTTTATCAGCAACTTTAACACCCAGGCAAAAAGACTTTGAGGTCTCCAAACAAAATCAAGGAGGGAAAAAATAGAAACAGAGGACTGACTGTGACAGTATTTCGTGTTTCCTTGTGTTTTCTCCCATCCCGTCCCCACCCTCACCACTGGCCATGGTGCGCTGTTGGAAGCGAGGTGTCAGCTACCATGACATTTTAGACAGAGTCTTCAGATTTCATAACAGCAATAACAAGGCGGGGCACGCCAGGACTGGCAAAGGTTTTCGCTTTGATCTCATGCAATATTATTCCACTGAACCACCCTATGCTCACTCTTTAAACAAAATTACTGCAATACCTTTTATTCTGGCTCTCGCCCTCTCTCTTGAGATGTCTCTAGAACAACAGTGAGGTGCTATATCTGTAAAGTTTTTCTTTCGAACTCAGGCAAAGGGGGGTACTTGAGCCCCAGAACACCTTTGAGTTCTAAGCACTGTGTCAACTTTGAAACTATGAAACTATAGCTCTGTATCTGTAGAAACACAAATTTACTGAAAAATTGTATATTTGTCATTGCCCAATTTTTAAAAAGTCGTGGGCCAAATAAAGGCACATAAACAACTTTCCTTTACTGTGCCTCAGGATAACATCTACACCTTGGTTTTCTCAATATCAAAAGAGAAATTCATAATAAGATGTACCTCATATTGTCATTATAAGGCTTTCATTTCCACATGGTCTAGAAAACTGCCTAAAACTACAAATCAGTTATAACATGCAGCAAGTTTTAAATTTCTATTCAAGAGAAATAAATCGGCAGAGAGGATACTCAAAATCAAAATATTTCCACTTAGAAATTGCAGACAGCTCCTCTCCAAACTGAGTAAAAAAAGAAAAAAACAAGCTTGAAGTAGAAAGAAATCAATATATCAGAATTGTAGTTTCAGAGATATATTAAGCAAAAGTAAAGATATGAGAGCAAAAATTGTTGCAAAATGGCACACCACATCAATTAATTCTATATTTACTTCTTCCTAAAATACCTTAAAATGTTTCTTCTGTAATGTATGTTTTGTTTCAAAGGAAAAGGGGTGACACAATACAATTTATATTGCTAAATATTCTTTCCATGTTCATAAAACCACTATAAATATATATATATATTTGCTTAGGATAGATATCAGTAATACATGTACTAATACATACACTGTAGAGTCTCGTAAATATTAAAGATATGCAGTGAAAGGTAGGGTAACAAAATTTTTATGTTATATTTTTTGTTAACAAGGTCTTTACTGCAAAACATAACCTGTATTTCAAAAGCTATGACACATCTGCCCTCTGCTGGAGAGATGTGATTAGCACCTCAGTCCTTGCTATTCAGATTCCTGAAAAAGAAATTTGCTTGCAACTAGGACACCTTTATTAACCTAGCAGAATAGTACAATTCCATGGTGACTCGATGTTGTGTCTGCGCTAGGAAAAAGCCACATCCAGGTATGTCTTGCAGGATAGTCAGGTGGGCTCTGCAGGGGTGCAGTGGGAAGGGAGAGGCCCTGGGGAAGAGCTCATCCTATGAGAAGCTGTCAAGCCCAAACAGCTGGTCAAATGACAAAGTACTGACATCCAAGGGGAGGCATGATTTTGAGAAATGCAGGTATCCTTCAGCTCTGGTCTTATGTTAGGGTCTTACAAAGATGGGACTCACTGTGAAAACTGAAATATCTGTCTTCAGTGTTATCTGGGGAGCAGAAGGCAGCACTGCCCTGGAACCAAGAAAGTGTGACACAGAGCACAGGACATCATTTCACATCCAGGGGGCATCAGTGGTTTCAGCAGCAATGGTACTTTCACACAGGGCAATAGCTTCAGGGCCCTGGGGGTTGGCACATTCCATCGGGGGGCACGGGAAAGGTTTTATCAAGAGCAGCTCTGCCAGCAGCAGCACCAGGACCGAGAGCACCAAGATGCCTTTGCATCATCAAAGGCCTCAGCAGAAAATGTCAAGCTGTGTTGGCAAAGAGAAGGAAAAGGAGAATGCCTGGCAGGCCTGGAAGGACTGTATTCACTGACAACATGAAAGCTCTCTGAAGACGCCTAGAAATAACTGGCAATTGGAGATCTTGTAGTTTAGGTGAGGAAAGAGCCAGCAAAGTGCTATTTACCATTATCGTTTTAAGCTCAAACTGATGTAGCCTGATAAAGAGAGTCACATTACCTTATGCACATTTAAGGCCCTTTAAACAATGTCTTGAAATTCATCTTTGTTTAGCCATACCATGACTCACCACTATTCAACATAAATATTCTTAATAATAAAATAGCAATAGTTCTAATGAAAGAAATTAGAATAAACTTAGATCAAGAATGAAAGGGTTAGACTGTGGGAAGATGGTGGAGGACACTCCAGGATTAAATCTCTCCATCAGAACAACCCTTAAAACTGTCTGAAACAGCTATTTCAAAACTCTGGAGTCCAAGAGGACACTACACCATCCAAGAGCAGGAGGAAGTGACTGGTAAAGTACGGTAAAGAATAGTAAATTGCTCTCTGTGAGTGTGGTGGTTACCAGCGCCCATGCCCTACTCCCACAGCAGGCCACAGTGGGGTACAGCCCCTGGCTAGTTCACTGGTAACAGAAGGGACACAAAAATCCACTTATCCAAGATCAGTGATTGGCCATGGCCAATCACTGATCACGGTTTTTGACTGACCACAACAGAATGAAGCTAGAAATCAATAACGCAGGGAGAAATGGAAAATTCACAAATATGTGGTTAAACAACCAATGATTTAAACAGAAATCACACAGGAAATTAGGAAATATCTTGACATGAATGAAAATGAAAGTACAACATACCAACCCTTATTGGATGTAGCAAAGGCAGTGCTGTCAGGTAAAATTATAGCTCTGAATCCTTACATTAAAAAAGAAGAAAGATCTCATCTGAGAGGTCTAAACTCAAAACTGGATGATCAAGACAGTGATTGCTTAGGATAGAATATGTGCTATGTGAATATATCACAACAAAATCTGCAGATTCAAAAAATAATAATAAATAAATAAACAGAAAAGATGCAAATGCTAGCGACAATGTGGAAAGAGAAATCTACCTATTCATTGTTGGGAGGGTAGGAGATTGGTACAGCCCCTTCAGGGTAGTGTAGTGGATACACAGGAGGCTAAATGTAGGGTCGCCATATGATCATGCAAACCTGTTACTAGGAATACACTCAGAAGAACTGAAAGCAGGGACTCGAATATTCATTTGCACACTGATGTCTATAGCGGCATTATTCACAACTGCCAATGGATGGAGGTGGCCAAAGGGTCCATCGACTGAAGAATGGAAGGGCGAACTGTAGCATATATATACAATGGAATATTGTACAGCTACAAAAAGGAATGAAGTCGTGAGGCATGAAATGAAGTGAATGAACCTTGAGAACATTATGTTGAGTGAAATATGTCAGAAACGAAAGGACAAATATTGAACAGTCTCATTTAGAGAACACTTATAAGAAAAGTAGGGCCTAGATTATATGCTCTAACAGCAGCCACCTTTATTCCTGAATTTTAAGTGTTATTTCTAAATTCTGACATGCTGTGCTCTTTGCTTATAACTAGGTAGTTCCTTGGATCAATGGGTACCTGTGTGACACCTCAGACTCAGAGTTAGAGTTCTGCAACTCTGTATATATTACTCCATACAGCAACTGTTAAAGAAGCTGAAAAAGAGATCAGACTTCAATTAGAGATATGAATGAAGCTGATCTGGTTGGGACTAGGGTAAATCAGAAAACAGGGTAAAGGATAATACTGTCTATAATTTAAAACTTCACCTTCTGTGTGAGACCAAAGGAAGAGATGTTTTAATTGTACAAAAGTTAAATTTTCTGTAGCACACAATCTAACGTAACCTATTTAAATAACCTACACAAATGGAGCCTAGAATAGGGAATGAGATCTTGTAATTCTGTATGACTTAATGTAATGCCCTGATACATTCCAGAGTATGTTGAACAGATATTTAAAAAGTATTAGCAAAGTCCTTGAGGGACTGGAGAAAAAATATGGAACGATTAGACTTCCCCACCTGAGAAATCCCTGATACTTTCTCAAGCATTAGGGACTCCCAACTTAATAAGACAAGCCTACCTATAATTAGGCCTAAGACTCATGTCCAGAGAACCTCTTTTGCTTCTGAGATGTGACTTTTCTCTCTCTAAGCCCACCTCTGTAAATAAACTCCTCCCTGCCACATGGGACATGACTTCTAGGGGTGTGAGTCTCCCTGGCAACATGGGACATGACTCCCAGAGATGCGCCTGGCCCTGGCATCGTGGGACTGACAATGCCTTCCTGACCAAAAGGGGGAAGAGAAATATAACAAAATAAGGGTTTAGTGGCTAAGAGAGTCCAAATAGAGTCGAGAGGCTATTCTGGAGGTTACTCTTACGCAAGCTTCAGCTAGATACTGCAAATTGCCATGGTATGCCAAGCCCCAACCAACATTATTCCTGAAAACCCTAAAGAATACTCAGGGCTCTATCTGAGATTCTATAAAAGTTTTCTTTTCTGCATTACTTTTCTGCATATATGTTATATCTCTCTCTCTCTCTTTTTTTTTTTTTAGTAATACACACTTTTTTTATTATGTTAAAATCAGGCAATGGTCTGACAATAAAAAGGCTGCTTATAGAATACTGTTAACCTTTACTTACAGGGATGTTAAGTCCTTAGAATTAAGGTTTTCCCCAGAAAAACAGATAAATGGAAACATCAATCGTTTTTCAGATTTGATATCTGCTGCTTCAGAAGGTGCTTTTACACAAATTCTAAATTAAAAAAAAAACAAAACAAAACAAAACAAAACTTTAGGACAATGAATTGCTTTTCTTTCAGTACGCATCCACATTTTAGCATTTAGTGGTCCTGAACAGAAAAGCGGGAAAACGCAGTCAGGAAGTCAAGCCCGCCAATTTCAGGGATCCGCTGTGCACACCGAGTTCTTTCTTAATCCCCGCGAAGGATCGTGAGAGGCAGCAGCACCAAAACCAAAGCATGCACTGCACTCAAGGTTCTTTTTGTTCCAGTTGTCAGATTCCAAACTAGACCCAAATGGATTGCAATGATGACCAAATGAGAACCCTGTCCTGTGTAAAATGTTACTTGTTGAAATGTACTTTGAAATACAACATATATGCAGAAATAGTATTTCTGCATATATGTTATATTTCACAATAAAAAATGATTTTAAAAAACTGTATGATCTACAAAAAGAACAGCAAAATTAACCCAAATCAAGGAGAAAGCAGGAAATAACAAAGATTAGAGCAGGGATAAATGAAATACAGAATAAAACACCAATAGAGAATCAAAAAAACAAGAAGTTGGTTCTTTGAAAATATCAATAAACTTGACAAACCTTTTGCTAGACATAAAGAAAAATAGAGAGAGGACACAAATAACTAAAATCAGAAATGAAAAAGGGGACATTACAATTGACATCACTGAAATAAAAAGGACTATAAAAGGATGCTATGAACAACTGTATACCAATAAATTAGATATATCCTAGGTAATATGGACAGATTCTTAGAAACACACAAACTACCTACATGACTCAAGAAGAAATAGGAGACCTCAACAAACCAATCACAAGTAAAGAGATTGAGGCAATAATCAAACACCTCCTAAAAAAGAAAAGCCCAGGACTAGATGGCTTCACAGGAAATTTTACCAAACATTCCAAGAAGAATTAACAGCAATCCTGCACAAACTCTTCCAAAAAATGGAAATAGTGGGAACATTCTCTAACTCATGCTGTAAGACACATCACCCTCATGCCAAAGCCAGATAAAGATACCACAAGAAAAGAAATTTACAGACCAACATATCTTAGGAACATAGAGGCAAAAATGCTCAACAAAATACTAGCAAACCAAATCCAACAGCACATTAAAAGAATTATACACTATGATCAAGTGGGACTTATCCATAGTATAAAGGGTGATTCAACCTAAGAAAATAAATTAATGTAATATGCCACATTAACAGAATGAAAGAAAAAAAAAAACTTAGTCATCTCAACCGATGCAGAAAAGGCATTTGACAAAATCCAGCATGTCTTCTGATAAAAACACTTTGTAAACTAGGAAAAGAAGGAAATTTCCTCAACATGTTAAAGGGCATATAGGAAAAGCCCATAGCTAACACCCTACTCGATGGCAGACAACTGAAAGCTTTCCTTCTAAGAAATGGCCACTGTCACCACTGTTATTACAAATTTTACTAGAAGTTCTTGCCAGAGAAAGTAGTACAGAAAAAGAAATAACAGGCATCCAATTGAAAAGGAAGAAATACAACTTTCTCTATTTGCAGATGACATGATTCTAAATACCAAAAATCCTAAAAAATCCACAACAAAGCTCCTAGACCTAAGAAATGAATTTAGCAAATTGGCAGGGTACAAGTTCAATACCCAAATATCAGTAGTGTTTCCGTACACAAGCAATGAACAATCAGAAGAAATCAAGAAAAAAATTCCATTCCCAATAGCAACTAAAAAAGTCAAATATCTGGTAATAAATCTAAGCAAGGATGCAAAGGACCTGTATACAGAAAATTACAAAACATTACTAAAATAAATCAAAGAAGACTTAAATAAATGGAAGGACACTACATGTTCATGGATTAGAAGACTAACTATTGTTAAGATGTCAATTCTACCCAAAGCCATTTACACATTCAATGCAATTCCAATCAAAATTCCTTTAATCTTTGCTGAAATGGAAAAGCCAATCATCAAATTTATTTGGAAGGGTAAGGGGTCCTGAATAGCCAAAGCTATATTGGAAAAGAAAAATGAAGTTGAAGGACTCATACTTTCTGATATTAAAACTTATTACAAAGCTATAATGGTCAAAACAGCACGGTTCTGGCATAAATATAGATGGATAGACCAATGGAGTTGAATTAATAATTCAGAAATAGACCCTCACAGCCGTGACAAGCTGATTTTTGACCAGGTTACCGAGGCCACTCAACTGAGAAAGAATAGTCTTCAACAAACGGTGCTGGGAGAACTAGATGTTCATATGCAAAGAATGAAGGGGTACCCCTATCTCAAAGGATATACAAAAATTAACTCAAAATTCATCAAAGAGAGGAGAAACTAAGATGGCGGCTAGGTGAGACAGGGCAAAAAAACACCTCCGTAAAAAACACTAGATAAAAACCAGAAAGTGACCCAGAATACCGGTTACAGCAATGCACCAGCTGGACAAGGTCTCCTAGTACCACAGGGGCTGCATACTTGGTGAAACCGGGAGTCTGCATTCTGAAACAAGTGAGTAAGCTGGCTGGAAGACCCGCAGCCGCACGGCGTTGTAGGGAAGCCAGGGCTTGGCATTTGGAGACCAACTGGCTCTTTTAAAAAAAAAAAAAAAAGGGAAAAACCCAGGAGCAGTTGCAGTTGCAACAGTGGGAACCACGCAGTAGAACACAGCAAGAGGGGGCTGGGCCAGCCTCTCGGTGTCTGGCCTGGAAGATAGCCCGCTGCAGATACCCTTGGGGCCGGGGGAACAGAGGGGAGAGCCGGAAGCAGAAAGAAACCCCGTGGCTAGCAGCTGGCTCTCCGGAGGGCTGGATAAACTCCTGCCCGGGGCCATGCCCACAGCCCAGAGCCCCGCCAGTTGTCCCAGAGCTGGGAAGGAGGGACTGTGAGAGGAGGGGGGGGGTGAGACGCCCCGTTTGGCCATCTTTGCATCAGGCTGAGAGCGCCCCTGCACGGCCCAGTGGCCCAGGGCTTCCCTTGAGGGACGGCACACACTGGTGATGTAGCACAGCATTCCCTCGGCAGAGGTTCTGGAGGATCACAGCTGGGAGGGGGGACCCACTTGGAGAACCCAGGGACACTATGCCAAGTCCAGTGGTTTGTGGGACAGCGAGAGAGAGGGTCTGGGGCTGAAATGAAATGAAGGCTTAGACTCTTGCTGCGGCCTTGAATCTCCGGGAACCTGGGGGATTTGAATATTAAAGCTGCCCTTCCTCCCTGGCCACCCATACACACGCCCCTCATTCAGGGCGGACGGCTCCAGCAACACACCCAAACTGAGTTCTCCAACTGAACCCCACAAGAATCATTTCCCCACACACTGCGGGGACAAGGTTGAGAACTGACTTGAGGGGTATAGGTGACTCATAGACGCCATCTGTTGGTTAGTTAGAGAAAGTGTACACCACCAAACTGAGTTTCTGAAAAATTAGAGTAGTATCTTTTTTTTTTTACAACTTGAAAGAACCCTATCAAGCAAAGCAAATGCCAAGAGGCCAAAAACAATAGAAAATCTTAATGCATATGATAAAACCAGGCAATATGGAGAATCCAACTCCAAACAAACAAATCAAGATATCAGAAGAGACACAGTACCTGGCACAATTAATCAAAGCACTACAATCAAGGAATGAAAACATGGCAAAGGATTTAAAGGGCATCAAGAAGACCATGGCCCAGGATATAAGTGACATAAAGAAGACCCTAGAAGAGCATAAAGAAGACATTGCAAGAGTAAATAAAAAAATAGAAGATCTTATGGAAATAAAAGAAACTGTTGGCCAAATTAAATTCACAATATTCACAATACAAGATTAATTAATAACTAATTAATTAATATTTAATTAATTCACAAATTAAATATTCACAATACAAGATTAGAGGACGTTGAACAACATCTCAGTGACCTAGAAGTCCACAGAACAGAAAATGAAAGAACAAAAGAAAGAATGGAGAAAAAAATTGAAAAAATCAAAATGAATCTCAGGGATAAGATAGATAAAATAAAACATCCAATCTCAAGACTCATTGGTGTCCCAGAAGGGGAAGAGAAGGATAAAGGTCTAGAAAGAGTATTCAAAGAAATTGTTGGGGAAAACTTCCCCAACCTTGTACACAATATAAATACACAAAGCATAAATGCCCAGCGAACTCCAAATAGAATAAATCCAAATAAACCCACTCCAAGACATATTCTGATCAGGCTCTCAAATACTGAAGAGAAGGAGCAAGTTCTCAAAGCGGCAAGAGAAAAGCAATTCACCACATACAAAGGAAACAACATAAGACTAAGTGTGACTACTCAACGGCCACCATGGAGGCGAGAAGGCAGTGGCACGACATATTTAAAATTCTGAGAGAGAAAAATTTCCAACCAAGAATACTTTATTCAGCAAAACTCTCCTTCAAATTTGAGGGAGAGCTTAAATTTTTCACAGACAAAAAATGCTGAGAGACTTTGCCAATAAAAGACCTGCCCTACTTCAGATTCTAAGGGGAGCCCTACCAACACAGAAACAAAGAAAGAAGAAAGAGATATAGAGAATTTTAACAGACATGTATAGTACCTTGCATCCCAAATCACCAGGACACTCATTTTTCTCTAGTGATCACGGATCTTTCTCCAGAAGGGACCATAAACTGGGACATACAACAAGCCTCAAGAAATTTAAAAAAAAAAAAAAAATGAATATACTCAAAGCACATTCTCCAACCACAATGGAATACAAATAGAAGTCAATAATTTTTGAACTGTAACTCCACTATTTACTTCCTACATGATATAAAATACACAAACTCTAAGGACAAATCAGTGGTTTTGAACTCAATGTAAAATGGAATGTTAGACAATTATATAAAGGTGGGGGGATGGAGGAGTATAGGAACATAGTTTATGTGTCCTATTGAAGTGAAGGTGGTATCAAAGAAAAACAAGATTGTTATGGATTTAAGAGGTTAATTTTAAGCCCCACAGTAAACACAAAGAAATTATCAGAGAATATAACCATAGAGATGAAAAGTAGAGTATGGGTTAAGAGAAATGGGGGAAGGGGCAATGGGGAGTTAAGAAATGAGTGTAGTGTTGCTGTTTGAGGTGAAGGGAAATTTCTAGTAATGGATGGTGGGAAAGAGCATTACAACATTCCAAATGTGATTAATCCCACTAATGGAAGGCTAGGGAGGGGGTGGAATGGGAAGATTTAGGCTGTATATATGTTTCCACAATTGAAAAAAAAAAGACAGTCTAAATAGATGACAACTGAATGCCAAGGATGAACCTGGATGGGATTGGAGGATGGAGGACAGGAGGCTCAAAGGGACACAGCTGAGACATAAGGAAAAGGAAATATATAATGTCAGCTTTGTATCATTGTTGAATCTCTTGTACTTCTTAACTGCGCTTAATGGGATTGCATAAAAGAATGTTCTTATTCATGGGAAGCATATATGTAAATTATAGTGTTTGTTCAAGGATGTGTGCAGCTAGCTCTCATATGTTCAGAAGACAGAGCAATAGATGATGGATGATAGGGAGGGAAAGAAATAGCGATGTGACAGCATGTTAAAGTTGGTGGATTAGGCTATCGGGGGAGGGGGGTCAGGGTATGATGGAATTCTGTGTATGGGGTTAGTATTCTTTTTGCAACTGTTCCTATAAATTTGAATTTATTCCAAAATGAAAAAAAATAAAATGCATCAAAGACCTAAATATAAGAGCCAGGACTATAAAACTCCTAAAACAAAGCATAAGGAAGCATCTTCAGAATCTTGTGTTAGGCAATGGTTTCTTAGACTTTACGCCTAAAGCACAAGCAACAAAAGAAAAAATAGATAAATGGGACTTCATCAAAATTTAAAACTTCTGTGCATCAAAGGACTTTATCAGGAAAGTGAAAAGACAACCTACAGAATGGGAGAAAATATTTGGAAACCACCTATCTGATAAGGGTTTAATATCCAGAATATATAAAGAAATCCTACAACTCAATAATAAAAAGACAAAGAACCCAAAAGAACTGAATAGACATTTCTCCAAAGAGGATATACAATGGCCAAAAAGCACAGGAAAAGACGCTCAACATCATTAGCTATTAGGGAAAGGCATATCAAAACCACGAGATAGCATTTCATACCCATTAGAATGACTACTATTAAAAAAAAAAAAAACAGAAAATTACAACTGTTGGAGATGATGTAGAGAAATAGGAACACTTATTCATTGTTGGTGGGAATGTAAAATGATGCAGCCACTATGGAAGACAGTTTGGCAGTTCCTCAGAAAGTTAAGTATAAAATTACCATATGACCCAGCAATCCCACTTTTAGGTATGTATCCCAAACAACTGAAAGCAAGGACTCAAACAGATATTTGCACACCAATGTTCACAACAGCATTATTCACAACTGCCAAAAGATGGAAACAAACCAAGTGTCCATCAACTGATGAATGCATAAACAAAACGTGGTATATACATACACTGGAATATTATTCAGGCATAAAAAGGAATGAAGTTCTGATACATATGACTGTACATGAAGGAACCTTAAAGATACCATGTTGAGTGAAATAAGCCAGACACACACAAGGACAAATATTGTTTGATCTCACTGATATGAAATAATTAGAATAAGCAAACTCATAAAGTCAGCTTCTTTCTTGTATTTAATTAATTTCCACTGCTGGAATTCATGTTTGTGGGTATATTTCAATCAGGCTTTTCATTTAGGTATCTGATCTCTCCCAACTCTAAGTTCATTGTCATTCATGTGAAACTTGTGCCGTAAGTTTTCAACTGTGAATCATTTCATGCCCCCTCTTAAAATGCCATTTCCTCCACATTGCATGGAACATAGTAATTTATTTTAAATAAATAAATGTATCTTATTTATTACGGGAACATACATATAACAGAAAATTTGCTGTTTAAAAACCAAACCTTCCATTTTAAGTGTGCTATTCAATGGCACTAATTACATTTACAATGTTGTGCTACCATCCTCACCTCCATTACCAAAACTGTTTCATCACCCCAAACAGAAACTCTGTACCAATTAAACTAAAAGTCCCCATTCCCCCTCCTCCCAGCCCCTGGTAACCTCTAATCTACTTTCTGTTTCTACGAACTTGCTTATTCTAGATAGTTTCATGTAAGTAGAGAATACAGTATTTGTCTTTTTTTGGCTGGCTTATTTCATTCAGAATGACATTTTCAAGGTTCATCCATATTGTCACATGTATCAGAACATCATTCCTTTTTATGAGAATAATACTCCATTGCATGGATAGACCATGCTTCATTCAGCCATTCTTCTGTTGATGAACACGGGATTGTCTCCACCTTTTGGCTATTCTGGATAATGCTGCTAGGAACACTGGTGTGCAAGCATCTGTTTCAATCCCTGCTTTCAATTCTCTGAAGGTACAGACTTAGACATGGGATTGCGGGGTCATATATGGTAATTCTACATTTTGTTTTTTAGAAACCACCCTACTTTAATAACTTTTAAATAAGCATATTTTTATGAGTGAAATATTTTCTAAAACATAGACAGCAAACCATTTTTAAACCTCACATAGAAGTTAGGCTTCACTTTCACTCCTCCTGCGGTTTACACCTATTCATTTGGAATTAATAGTTCATCAGGAATACTCCAAGAATGAAAGATACCAAAATCATAAGATGCCCAATTTTTCATCCATAGTTCCTGCATTATTCAAGTTTTCAAAAATGAGCATGTATGTCTTCTAACATTAAAATGAAAGAGCAAAAATATTTAAAATTTCTCCCAGCTTAATTATCTTTCCCCAAACCATTTCTTCTTACTTTTTTAATTCTCTATTAATAGTAGGACCACTATTCTCCCAGTCATCCAGTGTCAAAAACTCAGGTTCTTCTGGGTTTTTCCTCTCCCCATTGCTCACCTTCCACATGCAAACAGTCCCCAGATTTGGCTTTTGATTTTTTTTTTTTTAAGAGCAATAGCTTCAGGGCCCTTGCAAATATATTCTCTCCATTCCTTCTGCAACTGCTCTGCTTAAGATCCTTTATGGGCTTACATCTGGAGAGCTAGAGCCTTCTATTTCACTTCTAACTGCTCCCTGCTACATCTTGAAAATATTGTGAGGATAACCTCAATTTCTTTAAAAATCATCTATCTATCTATCTATCTAGATTTGTTTTGTTTCATTTTGTTTTGTTTTGTTTGATGCAAATCACTCCACTTAAAACCATCATTGTTTCCCCACTGCCTTGAATAAAGAATCCAAATGTTTTAGACTGGCAATCTCAGCTCTCCCCAGCCTGGTGTACACTTACCCACCCCTCTCTGTTCTCCTCCTCACCACCTTCTATGAACCCCTCTGCTTCAATCAAGTGGATTTGCTCTCTGTTCTCCAGATAAACCATTTGATCTTCCATCACCATATTCGTGCTGTCTACCTTTTCCACACTTCAACATTTTCTCTATTTCTTCTCACCAAGCCAAATCCTTCTCTTCCTCCAGGCCTAATCAAGGCATCCCTCTTCAGAAACACTCTCTGTGAACCTCCACCTTCCTAGTGTTTGCATTCTTCTCTGAAACTGGAACAGTTATAGTCCCTATTACACATCTTATATGTTTCACTGGTATAACCATACGTACCAGTTTGCATGGGACAATCATGGTTTGCACCAGCATTCCTAGTGAACTTAACAGCACCCCCTTTTGCTCTCAAAAAATGCCCCATCTAAATGACAAGATGTGATTACCTCACTTATGCAGTCTACCTTTGCTTACATCTCCCCTCCCCAGCTGGGCTGTGAACAGCTCAGAACTGGGAACACCGTCTCACGCCTCTGTACCCCCTCTGCACACACTGCTCTTTGCTCGGTCAGGCAGCAATTGAAAATTTTCCTGGTCTCATGACCTCTGACAGCAGGCAAGCCAGGAACGCTCATTTTTCTTATAAGCAGTCTGCCCAACAGATAATTCTATAGAGAATCACTTATCTCACCCCCATCTCCAAAAAATCTGGCCAAAGCATACCCATAAGCATCTTAGCATGGACACTTTCATTCTCCAACTCCTTCCAGCAGGGCCAGAGGGGCAGGGAGGGCTCCACTACACCTCGTGGAGCACATAACTGTACTTCTGGACATCAGATGTCCTTACTAGTAATATCAGCATTGTCATTACATCGTCATCAATACCACTCACTTCCTCCTTTAACACAGCCACTGCTTCCTTCAACCACAAAGCAATTAAATGAATGAACATCTGCTGTGTGCTGGACACGCCACCAAATGCTGCAGGCTCAAAAAGTAAGCAGACGGCCTTCCCAACTTAGAATTTGGTGGCAGAGAGATAGGCCCAAACAACCAGGATTCTACATGATAGGTGCTATGGGGAAATGTGCAATGTGCTAGAGGGATGCAGAGGAAGGAGCACGCTGATGTGTTGCTTGAATGAGTTGGGGAAAGTTTCACAGAAGGGAAATTTGAGTTGAATCACTGAAGAGAGAATTAGGAAGAAAAGGTTCTCCAGACCCAGAAAATTGTAAGAAAAAGTTCTGGAAACATCAACTAATTAAATGTATAAGGAAGATGCCAGGCATGGGGGCTGGGCGAGTGTGGGGCAAAGGGAAACCAGTAAAGATTAGTAAGTAGGGGAGTGGTGTGACCAGATTTACATTTTAGAAAGCTAGCCCTTGGAAAGAGCTCCAAAATTCATATACAAGGGTTGCATTCCAGTAGAGCGGGTAAAGGTAGAAGCTGTTTGCATAGTGAGTGCACTGTTTATACTTAGGGCATATGTTTTAATGGGGTGGCTGGATGGGGGTAGTGGTTTAATGAAGATTAAGAAGAGGCAAAACCCTCCCCACCAAATAATTAACCATTTTACGTATATCCTTTAATGTATACTTATCTCACTACTGGGTAGATTTCAGGGGAAGGAAGCAGTGGCGAAGGGGGAATTAAAAGAAGGCATGAGATGCTTCTAGCTTGTGCTACTAGGCAAAGAATGATGCCATTAACCAAGATGGTGACTACAGGAGACACAGAAGAGGGAGGGGTAATGATGAGCTTGGTTTGGGACATGCTAAATTAGACTTTTTGGTAGGAGATGGAGAAATCCAACAGACTGCAGAACTATCAGTGTAAGAGATCATGGGGAAAAAATGTCATGAAGATAGAGACTTGGGTGTTTTCAGGAGATAAGTAGTAACTGGAACTGCAGGAAGGGATGACATCATCCAGGGAAAATGAAACGGAATCAAGGATTGTAGAAGAGACACTACTGAGGCAGGCTAGATAGGGAGTACCATCCATCATGTCAATTTTGATCAATTGGTAATGTCTACTTGGAGCCCCCAGGGAAGATGCTAGGGCTACATTCAGGGTGCCAGTGTGGGTTCCCAAAGTTGTTAGTCAGAAGAGGAGGAGAGGCGTATGGCAGCCATGTCATGTATCTGCCTTTGCTGATTTAGGAGAATGACTAAGGAAAATGAAGCACTGAAAGGTAACAGTGCAAAAGAACGGCAAGAAAGCACATCAGAAAAATGTTCCACAGTATCAAGTCCTGCAGGGGATCATATAGAATTAAGGGCTGAAAAGGCAATGCTGGATTTGGAATCTGGACATCTGTGATTTAACTGAGCGCTGTCTCAGTGTTGTAGTGGGGGCAGAATGGAGGAGGGTGGAGGAGTAAATGGTAGAAATTAGAATCATCACAGGACAAGAGATTATGCCCTCAAGAAATTCCCAGTGCCCTCCCTCACACTCCACAGTGTCTGCCCAGAGAGAGCACAACAGAAGTTCTCCATCCTGACCCACCATTTTAGCGTGTCTATGCTTTTTATCATTCTGTCCCACACACACACCCACAGGCCCTCCCCATCTCACCCCCACCCCTAAAAGTCAACTAACCTTTGAAAACACACTGAAAGAAATCGGGACTTTTCAAATTTGTAAGGCAAGCCCAAAAGGTCTCACACATACACAAACACACACACACACACACACACACACACACACACACACACACAGCACCAGGATTCTTCCATTAAAAGAAATGAGAAAGAAAGGGGGGGGGGAGGAAGTTAAAGCAAGGTGATAGGGCAGAGTCCACCGCCCACCTGAGAGAACGCTTTGAAATTTGAAAGGATGATGAGACGGGGCAACCTTCTAGGTTCAAACAGAAAAGGTGAAAAGCAACATATATGAAAACAGCTCTAGCAGTCCTAAATTTCAAATTAGAGCTGCCTTTGATTGCAAATGTTTAAACTTATCTTAAAGGAAAAAGGGCCATCAAGGGGATTGCTTCTGGAGCCAGGCTCAGCATGCAGTAATGGGCCCGTTCCCTCATTAGAATGAAATAAGGTCGACGCTGTGATTGAAACGTTAACGATTCCGCTCAGGGGACTGAACATTGGCCATTTTTTATGCTGCACTGACCCCTAGAGGTTCTCCCTGTCTTTAAGAACATGCTATGCACTTGGCCCAGGGGAAACTAAACAAATAAAGTAAATTTAAAAGGCTTTTTTGCTTTCTTAAAATCAAAAGGAATGTGAAAAACGGGGAAAAGGAGGAAAGCGCCATCTCATTGCCAAGAGCTCTCATCTTAAACTGCTGCGTTAGAAACAAAGTTTGTCGGTGTATCTCTCCTGCACTAAGCTTCCCACATTATCAGACACATTGGAAACAAGGGCTCGCCTTGTAAACACCTACCATTGATTTCCCGCCCCACGTGGCCGCTGCCAAGACGTCCAGGCCCTCCCCAAGGCAGAGAGGGCGCGAGAAGCCGCGACCCGGCTCGGAAGCCGCAGTCGCCAGGAGCATTTCTCTCTCGAGGAGAAGCGAGAATCCCGCGAATCCCGCGAATCCCGCGAGGGCCACGTGCCGCTACGCGGAAACGGCGACGCGCTCATGGGAAACAAGCTTCACCGTTGCCGCGGTGTGTGTTGGGGGAGTGTGGCACATCAAGTACTCACAAGAATCTTAATGACCCACTCCTTGCAAATGAAAAGTTCGATTTTTGACTCAAGATCACCCCGGGGAAAGGAAGGAAATGTCAGACACAGGCAGCATGAGGTGAGCTGGGATGCAGAGTGGACAAGTCTGACTTTGGGGTGGCTGGCGATTCGGGGGTCCAGCGCCTAGGGTTGCAGGAAGGAATTTAGGCCAACTTAAAGCAGACAGTCCAAGTCCATTAGTTTCCAGAACAGTAAGAGATCCAACAGGACTGGCACATGCATTCTAAAATTCAAATGTGTCTCACTTCTGGTCAGGGTTATCTACACAGCGTCACAAATAGGGGAGAAGGGACATTTTGAAGGCCTTTGGAGAACAATAACCACTAAAACGACGGCTTGGTCACTGTCTAAACATCATGTTAAGACTTTTGTCCTTGAAGTGTCCCAGGTCCACTTAACAGGGCCTGCCCTTGCCCAGAAGCAACACTGGTTTTAAAGTGGCTTCTTTTGCATCTGGCTGCTATGGAAAGTTCAGTGGAGTCAATGGAAGAAACAGCGTGAAGTCTGGACTCCTCTTTCCCAGGTTGACTTTGCCTGAGGATTCAAGAGCCCAGATGAGACTCCTAATGGATTTTCTTTGGGTAGCAGTGTTTACCTACAAGACAGCTACCCTAAAGCTCCCAAGTGGGAAGAGGCTGAATTTATTGAGAAGTTGTGAAACTAGGAAATAGAATCAAAGCTGAATCTCCTTATCCCTATGAACTCTAGAAGAAGGATTTTTAAACATGTAAATATATGGATGAAATTTTTCTTTCTAAAAATGAATACTTAGGAAGGGAGTGAGTTAGTTTTAATCTAGACATTTGATTTGACACCAAAAATTAAAACACAGAATGTAATTAAACAGCTCATGTCCTATGGCTAACCCAGTTTCCTGTTTCATGAAAATTTTTCTTGGGCCTTATACACTGGTCCAGGTACTATCCATCTGGAATCTCAGGCTGACTTTACTACTGATAATCTGGTAACTGATTGGGCTGCGATCTGATCTGATAGGCAGGTTAACTGAAATAATTGGATTGACAGGTTGCACAGACAAGGACTTCACTGATGCATCCTCTTTTGCCCATTAGGATCTCATGCCATTTTCTCAAATAGACTCAAAAAAGCATCATAAATTACCCACAAAATTTTGCAATTTCCCACTGCAGTTGTCACTCAGAAAGTATGCCAAGAAGCTAAGCAAAAGAAATATGTAAATATATAAGCATTAATCAGATGTACCCATCTCACTGTTGGCAACCTTCAGACTGAAGAGCTCCCATTTCCTTACTAAGGAATCCTGACACAATTAGTCCTGACTAATTGGATTAGTCATAATATGCAGTTAGTCATTGCATATAGGATTACCTGTGCCTTAAAATAGAGCCTTTTTCCCCAGACATTTTTTGAGTTTCAAAAAAATCTCAGAGCCAAGCCTGCCACAAAATTGCAAGGCTTCATGCTTTCGTCTATAACTTCTGAAAAAAAAGGGGAGAATACATATCTTTCCAAATTACATCTTTACTTTCCTTTTCAGCTTTGTTTTGTTAGATTCCCTTTTGACCAAGGGAATCAGGCATTTCTTATTCTCCTCCTTGGGTTGGAAAATAGAAGAAAGTAGACACGAAGCAGCAAAGTAGAGAGGTCAAAGCAAGCACTGACTGGTAACTCCTGTCCCCACCGCAGCTTCTTTAATTTAATCTTTTGACCTGGAAATTATAGAAAGTTATATTGAAAGAAGCCCAAGGACAATGCTATTATTCTTCTAAAGTCCTGGGAAAATTAGAAATTGTATTGAGAATTTTTTTTCCTCAACACATTAGATCAACATAAAATGATTATGACATTGTGAAAAGCCTAGTAGAGTTTTAAAGATTGTTATTCATATTATTAAAAGTAATTACTGATTATTATTCAATATAGAAGCAATTATTCATTATCCCTACATCACAGGCAAACAACAGTTTAATTAAAGAGAGAGATGGTAGTTGTTTGAATGCATGATTGTAAAACATGAAACTATCCGCTAAATAGAGATAGAGGGTGCTGATTCTGTCTAAAGTGACTTGCACAGATATTCCTATAACTGCAAAGACATTTATATTACATTCAAATGCCTTCCCAGTGTAAGTTTTGGCAAAATTGTAAATTATGTCACAATCGTGAAGATCATTTGATTGTATGAGTGCAGATAGGATGGCGGGGAATCCAAAAGCGAGTCAGCAGAATTTGGCACTTGGATGCTTAAACCAGACCACCTGGATTTGAATCTGCCACTTACTACCTTTTGTGACCTACGTTGCTTAACGTTTGTGTGCCTCAGTTTCCTTGTCTGTAAATAGTGTCCCTTCATAGTGTCCCTGTGAGGTTTAAATGAATACATATTTGTGGAGCACTTAGAAAAATATCTGGAACATTGTAAGAGCTAGATGACACTATATATATGCATGTTGAAAACAGAAACAAAAGTTGGAGTGCTTGTTATTTATAGGAAAGGTATTCTTTGATGAACAACCAGAAAACCCTTTACATTAGCCCTTAGATCCTAACTTTTTTTTCCCCCCACTACAAACCCTTGAAGGATTGGATGGAAATTGTGGACTCAGGCCCCAGGAAAGTGTCCCTGTATGTAATGCAGTAAGTGTTAGCATAAATTTCAGTATGTTCATGGAACCCATGGAGACTATGGGGCTAGATAAGATGCCTTGTGTTAAATTGAAATCATATTAACTAAGTGAAAATATGTCGGCACAATAAGCATTAATAAAAATCACAGCAAATGAAATATTTAAGATGTAGTATCAGGTATTCAGGATAATAGAAACAGTGGCGGCAATGGGGACCACTGCTTCAAAGGGTTGCAAGAAAGAGGAAGAACATTTGTTCCTTTATGCTTTGATATGTTGAAGAAAGACAGTTGCTATTATGAAATTTACTGGGACTTTGTTTCAAAATACCATGTCTTTTGAAATCCCTAAAATATTACAGTGTGGGATTATGAGTGTGACCCAATGATCCAGCAATACACACAATGCTTTTCATATCCAAAGAGGTTTGGTTATGAGGTAAGGGAAAAAGACTACACAGGCAAGTGCACACAGGCATGAGTGATGTAAATGTAGATGTTTATGTTTGGGGGGAAACTGTGGCTGGCCTTTGTCAAATACATTAGTCATGTTTGGCCAGAAAGCAGAAGTTATATCTCTCTGTACAACATTTACGCCATCACCATTCAAAACAAAAGGGTTTGGGGGGAGGGGGCACAGGGGCTGCCACTTCAAGCAGACAGGACATGAATGGTATGTTAACACCAAATGTTGGTTCAAATCAAATAGCCGGGTTCCATGTGCCAACCCTGAAGGTGCATTAATAGTGGGATGGGTTGCTTTTTTCTGAGAACATGTCCTGAGACGAAGCTAATAAGAGAAAAGAGAGAAGAGGAGAGGAGAGAAGAAGAGGGAATAGCAGCCCCACCATGTAAAGGGTTCCCTTTTATCTAGCCTGGACAATGATTACATACGAGCTCTGGAAAAGAATCTGGACAAAATGTCTGAAAGAGTATGGTAAATTTGAAGAGAACCTCAGATGAGTTACTTTAGAAACTCAGCACTGACTTTTTAATGCCTGCTTCCTGGAGCACATTTCATTTTAAGTATTTCATGGACATTGATGAATAAGCTTGCAAAGCTCATCTTAAATTTTCTTGAATAAAAACAATATGTATGCAAGAAACTAGCTTGCATACATATTTTATACTATTTTTAGAAAGAATGTAGCATTCTGGAAAGAAATGAAATTGATGACTTTTCCCAAGAGTACAGGAAGTTTCCCATTTACTCTGCCTAGGTCATTACCTCAACTTGGCCCATCTAAACCTGAGCTATCTCAACTGCAGTAAAAAATGGAGGTAATGAGGCTGCCTCTCCAACCAAAGGCTGGGAAAAGTGAAGCATTAAAGGACTATAATATGTCATTTGAGCAAAGATGCAAAACGCTGAAGAAACAATATTTTCTAAACTGTCTGTGGCTTCTTCACAACGTGACGACTCCTATTTGTTTTCAAGGTTTTACTCAAGCTTTTTCTTTCCATTTTTCTTTATCATTCCAAATTTTTTTTAAAAAAGAAGGTTACATATAACTCATATTTTCTCACCTTTCTCATTCTTTTTTTTTCCACTCAGGTCTCAACCTCTCCACACCTTCGTTTGTTAGGTCATGCCATTTCTCTCAGATATGGGGTTTTTATGGGAAAACTGCCAAAAAGGTTGTTCCCTCTCTAGGACTGTGGTCACTCCCCACACTGTTCTTTCTGTGAACACTCCTCACCTGATCCCACACGGAGAATATAGCAGAGAGGATGGTGCCGTGTGTGGACCCTGGCACCAGGCTTCCTGGGCTCAAGCCCCATGAAGGTCCTTTAAGCCTCAGTTTCCTCAACTGCAAAATGGGAATGACAGTATCACTCTCCTGTGGTTATGGGGAGTCTAAAATGTGATCATGTATATGTCTAGCACTATGATGCTTATATCATGGCCATCTTCTGGAAGTTCCCCATTTTGATAAGATCTGATAAACCTTTTCCATGGAGATAAAAATGGTTTGTAATAGGAAATAAGGAAGTCATGTTACTGGGATGTGTTTGCTCCATGTCGTTTCCCTCTGTGTTAGCAGAAAGCCGTGGCAGAAAGGCCCTGTCATCGCAGAAGAGCATCTCCCTCTCCCAAGGCAGCACCTTACTGTGATTACACAGGTGAGCCTGGCTCCAGGTCCCCCGCCCCCTTTCCCTTCGCATTTGGATCTTCAGGCAGAGTTCTAAAAGTAGTTGTATCTTTTGAAAGCATGTCACTGGGTCACACCAATAGTTGTTTACCCTGCTCAGTAATCCGCCTGATTAAATAATAAAGTCATTATTTAGCTTCACCATAGAGGATGAAATCAGCCTTTTGAATGTGTTTCTCTGGGAATTAACCAAAAACTTTCACTCAAACTGTCCAAAAAACAAAGAAACTAGTCTTCCATCACTGGAAGAAGGAGATTAAAACTGAAATTTATGCGGTAGGGAAGACACCATTATGAGTTCCACATTTGATCATCATTGACCAAGATCTATCTGGAAAATCCACCTCATCAACAGAGCTTTACGAGGGTCACATATTAATAAATGAGGAAGGCAGAATACCCTTTTCTAGCCAAATCAGCTCAGTGTGTCCTGTGGATCAGTGGTATGGTAGATGTTACAACCAGAAAGCCCTCCTATCCACATTGGACTGAATACTAGCATAGCCAAAGAAATTCTGATCTCTAAGGATGAAAGGAGCTAAGACAGGAAAACTGTCACTTAAAAATATGTTATGGGAACATGTAAAAATGAACACCAGGGTTAAGAAGTAATTTCTTAAGAATATCACCAAGCTTATACTATATTGTTTTCCTTTCCTTTTCAGCCCCACAAAAGATTTTCATTACCAAGCAAACAACATTCCTATACCATATTGATTAGACTAGAGGACAAAGATGATGTCCAAGTCATTCTCCAATACAACTTATAAAGTGCCACTTAAAAATTAGCAGTACTTTTGGTGACGTTTGCTTACCATCCACTTATCCAAAAATACCTGGTTTCCTATATGCTAAGAATGGTGGGGAATAAAAAACTATACTGGTTGTTCACTACAATCTTTTTATGGAGGTGAAACAGAGATAGGAAAAGACAGTTACGAATAAGACTGAATAAAATAACATCCTCAAATGATTATGATCAACTGCCGGATTATAGGATACAGATGATGAGTGCTATGAACAAGTGGAGGTGAGAAGAGACCAAAGGCGACTGGAGTTAGTATGATATAATTAATGGAGGAAGGGCCTTAAATAATTGGTCAGATACCAACAGGGGAAAGAATTTGGAACAAGGGCAAGAGCACAAGCCAACATGGATGAAATAGCAAGACTGAGAGAAGACCAGCCTGCCTGGGTGTGCTGGTTACTGCCTGGGTGCTCTGCCCCATCATTCTCTGTCCTCCCCTGTGCCTGAGAAGCTGGCCTTCACCAACTGCCTCGCTCTTCCCCTCTGACTTCCCACTGGGTCAGCTAATGGGAGGTGCCACGGGTGACTGCAGGGAGGAACTAGAAGGAGGTCAGCCTATTGATTCCCCCTCACTCTCTTCCTGCCTCACTGCACTCCCAAAGTACCTAGACCCTTCTTTGGCTACAGCTCTTGTTGGTGGCCCCCTTGCATGGCTTTAGCCCTTACTGTTCCCAGCCTTGCCCCTTCTGGCCTGGAAGTGGTAATGGCTCCTTGGTATGGCTAACCTCTGGGTGTTCCATCAGCACTTGGTTCTGACACTGCCCATACCTCTGCAAATAGTCCCTTTATTGCGTTCTTTTAGTCAGTCCCTTTGAGTGTGGCATCGATTTCCTGCCAAGCCCTGATTATTGTACTGGGATATGTGATGCATTCAGAGAGTATTTTTGTATTTTCATTATCATATCCCGCACAATCCTGAGGATATATAGTAAGGTGAAGGAACACAGCAAAATACAGAATGATTAAAAACACACCAGTTGCCTCATAGGTGAATTTGATTTAGAGCATTGAAGGTGGAACTTCACAGAGTACAGGATATGAAGCTACTCTGTTGTTTGATCCTCTCAACAATAAACAAATCTTTTAAGATGTGCTAAGATTATAAAGCTTTGATATTAAAACAGGATAGAGTAGGGTCCTTCAACAGATGAATTGGTAAACAAACTGGTACATCCATAGCCATAGAAGAATGAACCTTTGATATCTGTATGATTCTCATATGCATTATGCTAAGTGAAATAAGCTAGGTTCATAAGGCTGCATAGTGCATGAGTCCATTTATATGACCTTCTGGAAAAGGCAAAATTATAGGGACAGAGAACAGATCACTGGTTGCCAAGGGTTCAGGGTAGGGAAGGGGATGACTACAAAGGAAGTTTATGAGGGAACCTTGGAGGATGATAGAACAGTTCTGTATCCATTGTGGTGCATATGTGACTCTATGCATTTGTCATCACTCAAAGAACTATACATCAAAAAGAGTTAATTTTACTGTCTATAAATTTAAATATATGTGTATAAAACCATAATCATGTGTAACCCTTCAGACAAGCAGAAGCATGTAAGTATTCTCTGCCTGCCCAACCCCATTCATCTCTGGAGAGTCATAGTTATCTGAAAGGTATATGCCCAGACATCTCTATTTAGATTTTTTTAAAATCTCTTGTCTTCACACCAGGGTTTCAGCACTACTGAACTACTGACATTTGGGACTGGATAATTGTTTATTATGGGGGCTATCCTGTGCATTCTAGGATTTCTAACAGCATCCATGGCTTCTACCCACTAGATGCTGGTAGCAACCCCCTCACCCCCAGTTATGAGAATCAAAAATGCCTCAACATTGCCAGATGTCCCCTGGTTGGGGGGGGGGGGGCAGGGTGGAATGGTCCCCAATTGATAATTGCTGTTTTAGACTAATTTTTAGAATTACTTTGTAGAGTCATATATGCTAAACATGCATGGTGTACTATATAGGAGGTTTAAAGAGTTTTCTAGGGTAATTTTGGCAATACGTATATTTTTCACCATATGTGCTGACTTTCAAACCTCAGGAACCCCAAGAAATAATGACTTCATGGAAGAAACAAAATAGACCTAGATTTATTCTCCTGTCCTACAGCCTCACTGAGTTGGTTCATCCCTTTTACTGTAGGAGTCATAAGATTAAACCAAGAAAGTTCTAATATGATAGAGGTAAAAGGATGGATTAAAATGTCTAAGAGCCATTAAATTAAAGATGGGAAAAACCTATGATTTTGTAATCACTGCAACAATTAAGTATCATTGCTGAAATGTAATGGAGATCATTACCTTTTCTTTCCAGGAGATAAACTGTTTACAAGATAACTCAGTCTGTGGCCTTATTGTTTATTCTTAAACTATTTATTTGCTCCAGATTAGGAGGAAAAAAAAGAAAGCAATTATGTCTTAATTATGTAATTTGTGAAGGAAGAGCAACAGAGCAATTCTCTTGCTTATTTTATATGATGACTACAAGGAAGTAAGAGTAAAGTTGCAAAAGAAAGCTTTACTGAATTGGCACTAAAGCTAACTGTTCTTTCAATATGGGCATTCTAGAATACCTAAATATTAACCAGATTATCAACCGAATGTTGCAGAAGACCTTGGTAATAACCAAGTTAGTATTGGCTCCCAAAATACTTAACACTAAATTGATGAACTCATCACCAAATTCACTCTTTCTAAAAGTCATTGTTTGTGTCCTAAAGGAACTTATAACCTAGTAAAGAAAAGAAACATTCAAGGAACAGGCAATTTTAGTCATATACAATGTGGGGAGTAGAGTCAGTCAGGCTGCCAAGAAGGGAAAAGATTGTAGGGAAGGACGCATTTGATAAGTCTTCAGGTAAGAAATGTGATGCTCTTGAGCTTAAAGAAAACACAGAATTTGGATTAACTGTGAGAAAAAAGAAACTAATTCTATTTAAAAAAAAAAAAACAGTAAAAATGAAAGCACAAAGGTGGAAAAAGCATGGCACAAAAGAACAGTTAGCATTTGGGATGGAAGACTGAAGCAGGTATTCTGGTGGACTCACCGACAGCCAGGTCTCTCCCATACAATTGATTGAAGCCATTCAGGGTAATTTAAACCTTCTTTCCCAGCAACTGGTTTAGGCATGGGCATGTTACCCAATTCTAGCCAGTGATGTATGCAGGAAAGTATTCAGAGGCTTCTATGAAGCAGGCCTAGAAGAAACGGTCTGTCTTCTCCCGCTGGTCATTGTCACATCTGCACGTGCCATCTGGAACTACTGCAGTCATCTTGTTACCGAGCTGAGGATGAAGCTAACATATGGAGGGAGGCCAGAGCTAGAGCAGCAAAGCTGGAGCTCTGATGGTCTGCATGGGGCACCTGTTCTAAGCTAGGGTTGTCTTTCATATAAATATAGAGATTTCCTTACTATTTAAGCCATTTCAGAATAATGTCCTTTTACCTGCAGCTATCTATGTGGTGGGCAGTATGACCCACCACCAAATGTTCATGCCCCAATCGCTGGAAACCATGACTATATTAGGTTACATGGCAAAAGGGACTTTGCAGATCCAGGTAAGTTTATAGACCACAAAATAGTAAGACTGTCGTCAATTTTCTGGGTGGACCCAATTCAATCATATGAGCCCTTAAAAACTGAGAACTTCCTCTCACTGGATTCAGAGACGTGAGGCAGAAGGGAGGTCAGAGAAACCTGAAACATAGCCCTGGCCTCGCTGTTGCTGGCTTTAAAGATGAAGGGGGCCAGGAGCCAGGGAAAGAAGGCACCTCTAGAAGTTGAGAACGACTCACGGCTGACAGTCAGCAAGAAAATGGGGATTTCTGTCCAACGACTGCACGGAACTGAATTCTGCCAACAACCTGAATGCACCTGGAAGCAGATTCCTCCACAGAGCCTCCAGATAAGCTCCCAGGTTGGCCAACACTTTGATTCCTGTCCCATGAGACTCTGAGTGGAGAATCAGCTCAGCCACTCTGTGCCTGGACTCCTGACCCATGAAAACTGTGAGAATAAATGGGTGTTGTTTTAAGTCACTAAATGTGTGGTAATTTGTTACAGCGGTTATAGAAAACTAAGGCACGGTGCCTTAACTGATGACAGGTTTTAGTTGGGAAGTATCCACAGGTAAGGCATGTAGATTAAGGGCCATACATGTCATTTGAGGAATTCAGACCTGGTCCAAAAGAAGAGCTGCTGTAGATATGACCCAGAACATCAGATAATGTAAGTGGTATATGAGAAAGATCTGGTAGCAATATGCAAAATGGAATAGAGCCTGGACAAACTAGAGGCAGGGGGAGCAGATAGAAATAAAGGTAGTAATCTAGGCAGTGGTTAACAAAAGCCTGCATAGGAGCAGTAGCACATGAAACCATAACAATGAGAAGGAAAACTTGACAGGGCTTCCGGAGAGTAATTGCATATTAGTGTTCAAAGAGGAGACTAAATTTTGGGAATGTACCAGTGAGGAGTAGCTTAAAAAAGTAAGGATATGCATTCATGTATTGTTTATTTATCAAACAGTGCAGGGGGAGATATTATCAGGGTTGGCCCAAGAACTTCACAATGTCTGCAAGAACCTGGGCACTTTCTAGCTTTCTAATCTATCATCCTTCCAGTGTTAGTTTTTCATCCTCAGGTTTGTCTCTTGAGGGTCACATCATGGCTGCTGAAGACCCAGGCATCAGGGCTTTAATAGGGGAAGTGTTACTGGGTGTTCTGGTTTGCTAGAGCTGCCATTATGCAAAATACCAGAAATGGATAGACTTCTATAAAGGGGGTTTATTTGGCTACAAAGTTACAGTCTTAAGGCCATAAAGTGTCCAAGGTAAGTCATCAACAATCAGGTACCTTCACTGAAGGATAGCCATTGTTAGCTGGGAAGGTACGTGGCTGGTGTCTGCTTGCTTCCAGGTTGTATTTCAGAATGGTGTTCTCCAAAATGAAAGTATCAGCTTTCATAGGCCATCTTCAAAATGTCTCTCTAAGCTGCAGCAGCAAGTTCCTACTGTCTGAGCTCTTATAGGGCTCAGTAAACTAATCAAGACCCATGCTGAATGGGCAGGGCCACACCTGCATGGAAATAATCTAATCAAAGGTATTACCCATAGTTGGGTGGGTCACATCTCCATGGAAACACTCAAGAGGTCACTCCCTAATCAGAAAGATTAATCAGTCTGCCCCCCAAGATTGTATTAAAGAACATGATGTTTTGGGGGATATAATACATCCAAACTGGCACACTGGGTTACCATGCCACACACAAGAGAGTTAAATAAAGAAATAGAAAATATAAGAGGTGTCATTTTTTATTTCAGGACGTGAGCAAAAATAGTTATATACATTTGAATTACCAAGCCAGTATTAAATGGACCTTTTTGTGAGAGTATGAATTTTTTCACTGTCACATTTATTTCTTTCCCAAATATCTTCTGAGATACCCATCTCGGTAACTGGAGAAATCTCCTGGAGCAATTCGAAATATCTCCCTTCCTTTATTCTCACCATTATTACCCCTTGTCTCTACTGAACTTCACAGATATGGCAGTAGAATATGGAATATTATTTAAAAATGAAGAAAATAAAACTTCAAAAGAACGAAGATTCTGGCCACTCTCTGAATGAATTTAAAATTCTAGGGCAATGGAGTGTGTTTTTAACTCAATGAGTAATAATGCTTTTCTCCCCCAAAATGCTAAGTGCTTTCATTGTTAGGTGACTAATTCATTCCCTTCTCAGAGCAGCTTCTGATAAACCAAGATCTGGTTGGTACCAAAAAGCCTCGATAAAAAATAACAGTCATAGCAAGAAGGGCATGCTTTCTCATTTATAACGTTTTACTAAGTGATTCTGCATTTGGGGGGAGAGGGAGGGGGGAAAGAGAAAGGTTTTAAAAGGAGGCATTCATTTCCACCATAAATAGCACATTCTACCATGTTGCTATTCATATCCTTCCCCTGAAGTTCCCAAATGTTTCTATTTTCATACAGCTAGCTATTGTTGGGTCTTGTAAGTCATGCTCTGTTCAACAAGGCAGCCTGACAGCTTGCCATCAACCTCCCAACACACACCAACTCCCTGCTTTCTTCTTTCTCAGTCCAGGGAGCATCTGTCCAGTCAGCAAAAAAAAATTCAGGGTAACTCCCTGCCACGTCCTTAAAAAAACAAAACAAAACAGAAAACAAAAAACAGACCCCAACTCCTAGAAAGCCCACCAGGATTTTTTTTTTTTTTTTTTTTTTTTTAAGGAATGGGCGGTTGCTACCATTTATGAAATACTTATCTTACACCAGGCACTCTTAGGCACTTTGGAAGCATTATCTCATTAAATCAAAATCAAGCTACAGATGATTTGAATGTGTATGTGCAAACCTAAACCAGACAGGCCTTCATGGGTGGAGTGAAAAGCACCACAGCAGTAGTTCATGACCTTTTTAGATAGACAATTCCCTTAGTATTCATTCTCTTTTGATACATACTTCCTATTGAGAATTTTATAGAAATGATGGGTACTACCCCAGCAGAAGGGCACGTGGTCATAAAACTTTGCATACAGTGGCAAGAAGTTGGCAGGCTTCTTGACCCCAGAGGTACATGGACACCAGAATAGGAGTGGACTGGAGCAGTAATCTCAAAACTCTTTTAATAATAAATGTTTCCAAAACAAAAGCATATCTCCCAAATTTATCGATATTTATTTATAAATAATATATACTACTCTATTATGTGCATAATAAAACACTCAGAAATGAAAATCACAAAAGTATGAGTAAAGAACAAATGTTAAGAGGTCAAATATTTTCTTACTCCCAATGAGTGGTCTTATATACCCCTTGAGATGCTGGCACCACACTTTGCAGACCCTTGCTCCAGGGCCTGTGGGCAGCCACATCTTGCCACTAGACTTTCCACAGCATCAAGCTCATGAAGTAAAAAGCTGAAAGCACTACAGCAGAAAGAAAATGCTAACCTCCAGATAAAAATAACTCCCAACATTCTATGATTAAGAAGCTGCCCCAGTTGCCACCTATTATATAAGATAAATAATCCTGGTAATGATTTTCCAGCCAGAGTTTATTGCCAAGTCTTTGCCTATTCACACATGAAAGACCACGTTTCCTATGAAGAATCACTCTGCCTTATATAAGCTTTGAAGCCACAGTAATACTGTACTTGATAAAACACACTGTGCTGCTCATGGACAGAAAGAAAAGCAGCTTGAGACCTCAGTGGGGGATAGGATTACCCGAAAGGCTGCATGGTGTTCTAGAAAATACACCAAACGTAGAACCAAGAGATCTCTACATTCAAATTCCTCTCTTTGCAACTTGTTAGCTTGGATAAGTCATTGAACATGTCTGATTCCTAGGTTCTTCAACTCTTAAACGAGGATAATAATAATAATGTGTATATTACAAGGTCGATAACATGGTTTAAAATTCAAACCTGACATTGATGGAGGTGAAACTTCTGTAAATTATAAAATGCTATATAAATGCAGGAACATAAAAACTTTTATCTTTACATCCTAAAAACAAAAGCCAAAAAATTGAAAAGGCTACTTGTATTACGTAAAACTTACATGTGGCCTTATAGGGAAAATCAGTGTGTAACTTAAATTTGAGTTTACCCCAAACCCTTTAAAACTTGCAGATTGATCGCACACTATTCCAATTCTCAATCCCATAGCTATCCCCAACATACTCCTGTTATAACTGATGTTCCTCACCCCCCGGTGGACTTTGTGGAGGCAATTGAAGGATACTTTGAACAGGGGTCACTGTGCACCCCAGAAATGAAGGCGGGCAGGAAGAGGGAGCAAGGACTCCAGGTGGAGGCTTAGTGTGGCTGCCACCTGATTCTAAGGGACACCCTTTCAGTCTTTTTTGTTTACTGGACATTTGGCAGAATGATTGAGCAATTGTCTCAGAGGTGAACAAAAGTAGTGTCACTGCTTAAGTCTGAAACCTATGGGCCCTCCCTACCCTCCAGTCTGAAGCTCCTTATGTCCAAGAAACACAAGCCAGAGCCAATCCTCATGAATTAAGTCACTGAAGATGACTTACACAAACGTGTTTAAAGCTTCAAAATTTATTGCTGTACATATTTTTCATAGCATTTACTATGGAAATACTAATAGTGCAAATATTTATTTTGGACTTGGTAGCATTTGAGAGATCACAAAGCTTTTTCATATCCTTTGCAACCATTTTTGAAGGTCTATATTATCCAACTTTATTTTAAAAATCCAAACAAGTAATCTTATATTGAAAGAGATTACAGAATACTTTCTAGATCTCTCTGGAACAACAACAAAAATACCCTGGAAACCACCAGGGCATTCCCTTTCTTAATAATGCATACATCTTGCAACACTTTTCCAACTGCATAACTCTTTTTGTTCATTCACAAATTCATTCAATATTTATTGACAAGCTATTATGTGCCAGACACTGTGCTAGGCATTGAGGATATGAGGATAAAAGATGCAATCTCTGCTTTCACGGTGCTTATAGTCTAACAGTAGAAACAGACATGCAAAAAATTATACAATACAATACAGTAAAGTGCTTCGATAGAGGTATTTACAAAGTGCAGCAAGAACTCAGAAGAGGGAAAAAGAACATCTGCCTAGAGAAATCAGGGACACCTTCACAGAGGAGATAGCCATTGAGCTGAGACTTGACCAATGATCAGGAATTTGCCATGTAGTTAGGCAGGCAAAGAGAACAGCGTGTGCAAAGACATAGAGGCCCAACGGACACTTCAACGGAGCAATAATGTGATTTTTCTTGAGCTGAAGGTGCAATAGAGACAGTGGCAGAATGAAGCTAGACAAATGGGCAGGTATCAGATCACAAACAACCTTTTGATCAGTCTTCCATTTACACAACAAACATTATTGAGTGCCTCCTGTGCCCCAGACACTGGGCTAAGCACTGGGGCTGTAACAGGGAACAAGATGGACACATCCTTGCTCTCAAGGAGCTTACATTCTAATGAAGAGAGACCAAAAGTCAACACATAAATAAAATACAGACTTTGAAAATTGCAAGAAGGAAATACACAGGGTGCTGTGAGAGAAAATTAAGTGTTGGAGGGTTAGAGTTATCAGCAAATACCTCTTGGAAGTGTTGTAAAATTGACACTGCGGGGGTAACAATAACGTGCCGCAAAACGGAGCACTCACTCTGCACCAGGTGCAGTGCCAGGCGCTTTACAGATGGTATCTCGTTTAAGCCTCATAACAACCCTATGAGGTAGTAGTATTTCTATTTCACTGAGGAGGAACAGGCTCAAAGATAAAGTAACCTGACAAGTTACACAAATGGCAAAACCAGGATTCAAACCCAGGTTCTCCTAATTTCAAAGTGCTTGCTCTTAAAAATTATTCTAAACAACATATAAAGATAGGGGAGGAATCGGGGGCAGGGAAATAAGGTCACATTTGCTTGTTTTGAGGATCCCTCTGATGGCTACACAGGGAAGAATAAAGGAGGGATGGAGAGAAGAGGTGAAGGAAAAGGGGACAATAGACAAGTAGGAAAAGGGACCCAATGAGGAAGCCACTGAAAGTCCAGAGGAGAGGAAAGGGGATTTGCATGAGGGTAGAGAGTGTGGGAATGGAGGAGAATTATACATTTGAGAAGTGCAGTTAATAGTTCTAACAGGATTGATGGGATGTTGGAAACAAGGGAATGGGCAGCATTTGGGATGACTTCCGGCCTTCTGCATTGGGCAATTAATGAGTTGGTAATTTGTCTTTACCAGTTAGGGAATGCAAGATGGTGGCAGGTTTATAGGGATAAGATGATGAATTTAATTTGGGACACCCTGTCCTGGGAGTATATTGGGAAGACCGTGGACTTGAGGCATGGTCCCCAGTTGGACACCATGGAATGGCTTTCATACTTTGTTCTCTACCTGAGTAAAACATATAAAGAAAAAAAATAAAAGTTTTGATGTGTGTACATTGTATCTTTGCTTTTACCAAAGATGTCAATATGAGCACACATATATTGGTTGGATTGTTAAGTAAAATGAATATATGATCACCAAGGTAAGTTACTCCAGCCTGATTACAAATGAAAATTTGTAACGGTCATGATTTGGGGGAGAATGCGAAAAGCCTTTGGACAGCCATTCTAATGAGTCTTACCAGCTTTTAAAAAGAAATCAGTATTGGTCTCCTACCCCCACTCCAACTGGGACAGTCTGATGGCCTAGAGCAGATGCCCTCTCCCAATAAGATTACAAGAATCTGCAAGTGCCCCTGCTCATCCTCCAGCAGGTCTGCTTCTAGGAAATTGGTGGCCTAAGGCCCAGCAATCAAAGTTTAATTTAAGTCAGGAATCCCAAGAAGGGACTGTTTATGTAGTTTGGGATAAAGGTCCAGACAGCAGCCAAACCAAGCCAGTCATATTGCTTTGACTATTTCCCCCATTCTTTCCCTTCCTTGGGAACCAGAAGGGTATTGGAATTAGAGGTAATAAATGTGCAGGGACACTGATGTGGATTTGGCCACACCCTGACCACATTTTTCTAGTCTAATTTTAAAAGAACATGGAGTTAAAGAGAAATAAACCCTTCTAATAGACATTACTTTTGCTCTTTTTCTCAAAATTTGCTTAGAACCATACCCTCCCTTCCTTGGCATCAGATTACTTTTAAGTATGTTTTGATTTAAAAAAAAAAAAATCATTTAACAATGTTATGCCAGTTTTAGTAATTAAATACCAAGGAATTTAAGTGGTTATGAAAGTTATACATATGAGTTTCAACAGAAAAAAAATGTTAATACTTGGAGTGGAGGCCAGGTACTAATTAGTAAAGTAGGGTAATCTGATTCACCAAGCAACTCTGGCTAGAAGCTGCTTCTCTCTGTGGCAAAGGGTCTGGCCTAAACCTGTTAACTTGGTAAGCTAGTGAACATTAGAAAGTGCAAAGGTTCTAGAAAAAGCAACAAACTTTGACTTCTAGTGGCATCCAAATGTTCTTGTGTACCTGACTCATGTTCAAAGGATGAAAAAAGCTTATTTTTGTAGAACTTTCAAAAGTACTAGTCAAGGCAAAGGCAAAAAAATTACACATGCTAGATGACAGCTTAGAAATTCTGGTGAAAGCAGCACAAGTCACATGATATCTGGAGGCATACTGGCAATGTATGAACTATTTTCCACCACTTCCATTGCAAACCGAAGGCCCAGGATAAAAGTTGAATGTAAATCAGGGATTCTAAGGAGGGGTTTTTATTGTGTGTGCTCTTTAACAGAAAGAATTCCAATCAGTCTGTGAATATAATCATTTATTTGTCTTTACAGTGATGATGGAAGAATGTACAGGTGTCCTCTTTCAATAGAAGTATAAAAATCTGTTTATATACAGTGAAGTTCACAATAATCTTTAATTGGGAAATTTATTTGGTACTCCTAATCCATTCATATTAAAACTGTGGAGGAAACAAATATTTCATATAAGTGCTACATTTCCAGTAGATTGCACCTGGCATCAAAAGCTCGGCTTCATTTTAAGGGTCCTGCTTGATATTAAAAAAAGACTACTTTTAAGCCCTAGGACTCAAAATAAACATTTTTTTTAATAATAGATATATACATCAAAAATACATCTAAAAAGGCATTGGTTAGTGCTATTAAAAAGCTCTATTTATGTGCTCAGATTCATTTTTTTTTCTTACAGGCAAAACCCAGTGGAAACGTTTTTGTTTGATTTCTAGGAATTTGCTCTTGGGGAAAGTCAGTCGAAAGTTACCTGTAAGGGAGAAAAAAAAAGTTGAGTAATTCAATGATTTCTCGGGTGAGAGGTCTGCAAAACGTGAAAAGTAACTAGAGGCTAAATTTCATGGAACCATATGTTTTTAAAGCCTTGATTGGCATTCTCTTTGGCACAGCATTTAGTTAACATCACTTAGCAAAAAGCAAAGTACCCAACATAACCCCTCATTGTTTCAAGTGCTTTATTCTAAGGACAACTATTAATATCCCATTCATTTTCAAAGAGATCAAATATTTTATGTCTACAATTAACTGAATCAGCATAAAAAGGAAAAGCAAAGGTGAAAGAAATTTAAAAAAAAAAACAAATTTAGATACAGCCAAATCCAAACATATTTTGAGAAAATTTCTATTCACAGTGATTTGTTTTACTTTACAATGCTTTATTTTACTTCAGAGCATTTATATATAATGGATATGCACTGAAGTCTTATTATTGTTTAACCTGGGTGAAATAGTACTGCACAATTAAAACTGAATTACCACATATTTGATACTTTATCTCATTCATAGATGAATACTCTAACACCTTTGTCTCTTCATAATTATCTTCTTGTATTCACCCCTAAAATGTTTGTCTAATAACCAGAGTTCTTCTCTAGTCTTGTAAATCTAAGTAACATAGTAAATCTCAGTTGTTGGGTTTTTTTTTGTCAAGTTTACCTTGCTGATAAGCAGAATTAGAAGGCATGATGCCATGAAAAAGGTGCATAGACATGAAAGGAAATGTAAGTTGTAAGACTCTGGTTCCATCTGTAACCAGCCATGTTAACTTGGCCGTGTCCCACCCTTCCCCAAGCTAAGCTGTCCTACCTATTCCACAGGTTATTATGATCATCTAATTAAGTCATGTGGCAGTGCTCTGGTTTATTAAATACTTTAGGTGCATATGGGCCTAAACTGAGTGAATTGGGTAAATGTAATTTTAATACCTGAAAAGTACTTCTAAATCTTCCACAACCTACAAATATAATGGTCCAGTAATAATAATGCCATTCTCAACTTTAGTGTATAACATTTATATAGGAATCTTCCCTACTCAACATGCCAAAATAGTGACTACTTTTTTAAGAATCTATAAAAACTCTAATAACAGCATTAATCAGTCTGTTACCACCACTATTCATATTTGTATATGGCAGTGAGCAAGTGCCAGCTGTTGTAAGAGTAAAGTGATTTACCCTAAAACCATGCCTGCTTACATAAATTAGGGTGCTGCCTTGACATCAATCTGCAAAATCAGGTTCTAGTAAAGCCTCAAGTAGATGTTCCTTGATTATTCTAAATTGTTTGTAGAAGAAAAATCTGCAGAGGCAAAAAAAAAAAAAAAAAAAAAGCTAAAAAGCTCTAGTGAACAGGAGGGCAGGAGGGCTTTCCCAGAGTCAGTTCTGACAGCTCCTGGGCTCAAGTATCCAGTTTCCTTCACTGTGCTCCACAGAGGGCATGGCCGAAGCCTTCAGACAGAAGAGACAAGCCTCTGACGAGCACTGAAAGACTTTACACATACTAAGTACACTCATCAGAGCCCAGAAAACACATCCTTCTCAGAGTGAAAACTAAAATCCAAAGTGACAACACAGCCTCTTCCTGTCCTCAATAGCACTGAACTGGATTCACGCAGTTTTGGGTGGACAAGAAACTGTGCCTGAATGACCCTGCTGTCACTGACTAACGTAAATGTAAGACATTATATTTGTTATCTGATTTTGGTATCACTGGGGTATGAGCCACTCCCAGAATTAAGAAAAAGGTGCTTGTGGAAAGGGAAGATTGTGTTAACAATTAAACTCATCCTCCCTGTACTCTTACCCCCAATCTGTGCCTCTGTCAGTCTTCCCATCTCAGCAAACAGGACTCACATCCACCCAGCAGGTCAAGTTAAAACCCTGGGGTCATCTTGCCACTCTTATCCTCACTTCCAATCCGTCATCTGGTCTAATTGATTCTATCTCCAGATATAATTCACATCTATGCTTTTCCCCTTTTTCTCCACATCCACTGCCAACACCCTTGTGCTGGAACTACCACAAAAGCCTTCTCGCTGTTCTCCCTGCTTCCAAGCTCTTACTACTGCTATCCTTCTTTTTTTCCCATGCAGCTGCAATAGGGATCTTTTAAATAAGCAGATCTGATAATGTTACTCACCCCCACCCAACCACCCTGCCTCCCCACTGGACTAATGATGGGGCTCAGAAGCCTTCACAGCAGTCCACAGGCCCTGAGTGATCAGGCTCATCTCCCACACATCCCCCACTTACCACATCCCAACCACATTCATCTTTTCTTTGTTCCTGAAAGAAACCAAGCTACTCCTTGCTGTTTCTTCTGAGAGGAACACCTTTTACCCAAACTTCCCCTGGCTTAGTCCTACTCATCTTTTGAGGTTCAATGTAAATGTCACTTCCTCAGAGAGGACACTGTTGGCCTTCAAACCACATTAGGTCCCCGGCTACCACCTCTCATAGCATCGTTACTTTTCCTTTATAGGACTTACCACAGCTGGGAATTACACAGTGATGTGTTTGTTAACATGACTTTAAGTTTTGTCAGGGCAGGGACTGTGTAGTTGTGCCCACCACTGTATCCCTAGAACCCAACCCTGAATGCTAGAATGACTGTGGACAAGGCGCCCATGCCGGACTGAATGTGACCGGAGGGGAAGGATGTCAGAGAACTACAGTAAGGTTAGCACTCTGCAACCCGCTCTTCTCACTCTCTCTCTCTCTTTCTCTCCCTCCTCCTCCTTTTCAGTTTCGGATTCAAAGGAAGCAAATAAATAATCAGCTTTTGGATGGCAGAAAATAAGACAATGCCTCCCCAAACAAAGCAGGCTAGAAGTTGGGAAGCAAAATGTCACATAAACCCCAGGAAATCTGAGTGTAATAACCTACAGAGAATGTCAACCCAATGAAACACAGCCCATGAACCTTGAATGTGGGTTTTGGATAGGATCAAACATTTGTATTTTTTTTTTGAAGGTAAACTATTTATTATACTTCTAAATAGCCTTGTTGTTCTCTCTGCATCAAGTCTGTGCTAGGGAGAACCTAGAAGAAGGGAAGAATTTTGCCTAATTGGGGGCTGTAATTTTAAAGTGGGCAAGCATAACTCAGAAAGCTAGTGTGGTAGAGATGGCAGCCACCTTCAGAGAAGAAGAATCCCAAGGAAAAGGTGATGCTCAAAGGGACAGTCTGGACCACAAGGATGGCCATTCTTCCCTGCCTGGCAGAGTCCTTTTCTTCTTTTAGTGCTTTTCTCCAATAACACTTTGGAGGGTATGGTGGTTTAGAGCTAGGTACCCCAGAAAAACATGTTCTTAAATTTGATCCATTCCTGTGGAGGTGAACTGTTGTAAATAGGACCTTTTGATGAGGCTACTTAGATAAGGTATGGCCCAGGATGGGTCTTAATCCTATTACTGAAAGCCATGTAGGGAAGATGACAGAGACAAAAACCACAAGTGGGGCAACCAGAAGCTGAAAGTCAAAGAAACCCGGAAGAGAAGAGAGAAGCCAGGAGAGGCCACCAAGTGCATTGCCATGTGACAGAGGAGCCCAGGACCAAGGATTACCAATAGCCAGCCCCAGAACACCAGTCACTGGGAGGGAAGCATTGCTTTGATGACACCTTGATTTGGACTTCTCCTAGCCTCAGAACTGTGAGCTAATAAATTCCCACTGTTCAAGCCAACCCACTGCATGTTATTTGCTTTAGCAAATTAAAATAGAAGGTTTCCACATGGTGTTAATTGAGGAAGCTGTATTCCTTGCAAGTGGCTGCAAGGGTATGAATGTCCTCAGATAAAGAGAAAAACGGGGTGCGGAGGGTGGCAAATAACAGCACATGGTAACCTATTCAGGCACAAGTCTGACTGTCACAGAGAAGAAGCCTGTGCTAATCGGGAAAGAGAAAATATCAAGAAAATAAAACACCTTAAATTCCAAGCCTCTCTCTCATTCTGGTTTTGTTACCTGATCATATTCTTATGCTTCATCTCCACTGTCCATTTCAATATCCATCTCTTCTGTATCAGCAGCTCGTGACAAGATGTCTGCCATCAGCGCTTCTTCCAATTTCTTACGAACTTGTTGTACTCGCTCTTCCTGTTTCCTTTTTAAAAACAGAATAAAACAACACTGAACATCTGGCAAGTCATGAATGAAAATATGAAGCCTCTACTAAAGTTTTATCTTTACTTCAGAAATAATTAAATTCCTGAGAAAAATACATATCTTTCTCCTTAGACTTTCTGTAGGTTGTGTCTGCCCTCTTACAAAACCAAACCACACAGGAGATGAGCCTTCTCAAAAAGGATATACAGAAGGGCAGTTATCCCTCATCTTGCAGAGAATTCTGGTAAGAGTAGATTTACTTCAGTGACCTTTTCCGAACTTCAAGAATTTCAAGTATACGAAGATTTGGAGTTATTCATATAAAGGATGATTAGAAATGACTTGGAAGCAGGGATAGATGGAAGAGGTAATATGGAAAATAAAGACAGAAAAGAGACTTGTGCAATGAAGCACTGAGAAAGATGAAGGAAGCAGAGGCAAAATAAGCTGTGATTTAGTTTGACTTCCTATGGCTGTGTTAGGGGAAAGCCAGTCAAAGTTTTCTTCTGGGTCCCCAGGCCTGCAGGTAACACGTCAGCGCAAAGGAGTCATGACTACGTGATACTGTATGCTGAAAACAGGGACTGGAAAGCTCGTCATCAACTGAGATGAGCTGAGTAGGTTAAGCATGTTCTACCCAAAGTCTTCTATATCCCAAATATCAGTGTCTCTCTGTGCCTTGAGGATTGCAACAGGACCTCAAAACTGAGAGTAAATAACTCCAAGTAATAAAAAAAAAGGTTCTAAACTATTAGATGGAAAATAAGGCAGAGGAAAAAAAAAAAGGCTATTGGTATGCACTTGATCTTTAAAAAGCAAAACAAATTTGAGAGTAGCTCCCTGACAGGGTAAGAGAAGGATTTTTAAAACAGTTTTAGCAAGCAATGTATGGTAAATAGGAATTAACCCCCGGAACCAAGTAGAGAGGCACACTCTTGAAGGAACACAAGAGAAGGGAGAAGACTGGCAAATAACGGTCCTAGAGAAAACAAGATCGGGCGGCACAGCACAGACACAGGTAGGAGGCACAGAGGGCTGGATACCTCATCTCCTGGGACCAGAAGGTGGTCAAGATGGATGTAGAATGGGACACGGAGCAGCCCAATGACAAGAAAGAGACACAACAAGGGATACTGAGGGTCCTGCCGAAAAAAAGTGCTTTTCTCTGTCAAGAATCAAGACAGATTGCAGTGCTGCCCCATCACTGGGACAACAGGAAGGTAGGGGAACAATGTCTCCATTAAGTTTCCCAAAGGATTCACTCTGCAGTTGCTCAGCCAGCTGTAAAGTTGCCTTCACTAATTCCCACTCACATATCTCTTTATCTGAGAAGACCACGTCCAAGGCAGGGAACTTAATATATACCAAGCAGCCAGAAAAACTTTATAAGACATCTTTATTAAACTCTAAAAACCTTACAAAGAGTTAAGAGGTATAAATGTTCACTTTTTAAATGAATTTACAAAAACAGGGAGGTTGTCACTAAGTCAGCCTGAGCTCTAATAGCCTGTGTGTGTAATGTCAAAAGAAACTGCAGTTCAACAGATTTTCAAGTAATAAAGCAGGGTCGAGAAGAACAAATTTGTTTATTTCTTATAAAGCTAGTCTGACCTCTGGCTCAGTGACTCAGAACTTATGTCAAATGGCATATCAGTCTCAGTGGCAGTCTTTCACACTTAATAACAGAGTGCTATAATCTGCACAACTGTCCTAAGAGTAATCAGGAAGACATGGAAAATGGAGGGATGGAGATATTGGTCTTAAACTCTAACCTTCACCATTGATTTTATTTTATTTTGAGCATTACTTCCCACATTTATGAACATTGAAAGTAAAGCATTTGTCCACTGTTGTAGGCAGAATTCTAAGATAGCTCCTGAGTTTCTCACCCCCTGGTATAGAGTCTTTGTATAATTCCTTCCCCTTACATGTGGGCAGAACCTGGGAATATGATGATTAGGCTACTGTTCAACTAACCCTGAGTTCATCAAAAGAGAGACCCTAGCAGCACTGACCTAATAAAGAGAGCCTTTAAAACTGCTAGGCCTTATTTTCACAAAGATGGTGCCAAAAGCAAGGAAGGAAACCCCTGCCCCTCCCAAACCAAAACCAAATCAAAGGCTTTTAAAGCCAAGAAGGCAGTACTGAAAGGCATCCACAGCCACAAAAAAAGCCCAAGATGCTGTGTCTCAGAAGACAGCCCAAAAATCCTCCAAAGAGTGCCCAAGAGAAACAAGCTTGACCACTCTGCCATCAAGTTGCCCCCGACCACTGAGTCAGCCATGAAGAAGATCAGTGAACACACTAATGTTCATTGTGGATGTCAAGGCCAACAAGCACTAGACCAAACAGGCTGTGAAGAAGCTCCATGACATTGACATGACCAAGGTCAACACCCTGATCAGGCCTGATGGAGAGAAGAAGGCATATATTCGACTAGCTCCTGACTATGACACTTTGGATGTTGCCAGCAAAACTGGGATCATCTAAACTGAGTCCATCTGGCTAATTCTAAATATAAGTGTTTTGACTATTTAAAAAAAAAGTGCTGGGCCTTTCCTGCCAGACACATGCACGAGCATATGGAAGGGACCAGGAATTAGGGCAGTCTCTAGGAGCTGAGAGCAACCCCTGTCCAAGAGCCAAAAAGAGAACAGGGGCCTCAGTCCTACAACTGCAAGGAACTGAATTCTGCAACAACCTCCAGAAAGGAATGCAGTCCAATCGATACTTTTATTTCAGTCTTTTAAGAACCTGAGCAGAGAACCCAGTCATTCTGTGCCCAAACTTTTGACCTACAGAACTGTGAGCTAAGTTTGTGAGAATTTTAAGCTGCTAAATTTGTGAGAATTTGTTATGCAGTATTAGGAAAAAATATACACCCATGGAAGAATATATTATGAAATACACTAAAAAAAACATATTTAATGTTGAAATCTTTAGTTGGAGGGTTAATATAAACAGAATATTGGCTATCCATTAGAGAAATAATAACAATTCCATCTGCAATAATTTATTTTGAACCTTTACTAATTCAAAAAGAAATGCTGTCTAATAATTTGTTATGAAAATTAAATTAAATGAAAAATTTATTCAATAAGTTTAACCTAAAAGGAAATCATTCAGATTTGGCTTTGAGATAGTTTCCTCTCCTACCAAAAGTTCTGGTGTTAAAGGTATCAACATTCCACTGCGATCACTCAGAGACCCTCAGTCAGCACCCACAATAGCCTGGTTAACCTGAGTTCTCCCTGCAGATTAACTGGGTTCTCATTCCAAATAGAAAAGAATGTATCTGCTTAGTAATTTTCTTCTTCAAGGATAAGAAGAATCCAGAGAGCAAGCTGATTCCTCTATTTTACATTTTATCTTAGAAAACAAAACTGATCATAAATTCCAGGCAAATTAAAACATATGAATATAACTTGGCATCACTGCCTATCTTTGCAAAAGGAACTACTTTAAAACCCAGAAAGGGTTTTCCAATTATAAACCAAACTAGACCCAGGCATTTAAAAGTATTTTCATGCCAATTTCCTAAGGATTTACAAAAAAAAAAAATGAACTAAAAATATAAAACATATTTAAAAATTGTATTATATAAAAGGACAAAAATTGTATGATTGCCACTTATATGAAAAAAATATGCAAATTCCTAGAGTCCAAAATTAGAACACAGGTTTACCAGGGGCCTGGCTGGGGTGGGGAATGGTGAGTTAATGCCTAACTGGTACAGAATTTCTGTTTGGGGTGATGGAAAAGTTTTGGTAATGGATTGTGGGGATGGTAGCATGACATTGTGAATGTAATTAGCAGCACTGAATTGTATATTTGAAAGTGGTTAAAATGGGAAATCTTATGTTGTACACATGTTACTAGAACAAAAATTTTTTAAATATCATAGAAGAGAACAACACAAAGCATGAATCCTAATGTAAACTATGGGCTAGTGTTAATAGTACAAATATAATAATATTCTTTCGTCATTGTAACAAAGGTACCACACTAACAACAGGAAAAACTGTGTGTGAGGGGGTGGGTATATGGGAACTCTACACTTTCCACATGATTTTTTTTTAAAAACCTACAACTGCTTTAAAAAAAATTAAATTGTAAAAAATTATGATTCAAGGAGAACCTAAGATGGCAGCTAGGTGAGACAGGGCAAAAAAACACCTCCGTGAACAATACTTGATAAAAGCCAAAAAGCGACCCAGAACACCAGTTCCAGCGATGCACCAGCTGGACAAAGTCTGCTAAATCCACAGGGACCGTGAACTTGGTGAAACCAGGAGTCTGCGTTCTGAAACAAGTGAGTAAGCCGCTGAATATCCAGCAGCCACGCTGCGGTGTGAGGAAACCGAGGGTTGGTGTTTGGAGGCAGATAAGTTCTTTTTTAAAAAAACCCAAAAGCGGCAGTAGAAACGGCAGCGAGAACCACACAATGAAGCATAGCAGGAACGGGCTGTGCAAACACCTCAATATCTGGCGTGGAAGATAGCCTTTAGCACACCCGCTGCTAATTGTCTCAGAGCAAGGCAAGCAGGGGTGAGCCAAAAGGGGAAAAAAAACCACGCCCCTTGCAGCCATCTTCCTGGCAGGCTGGGAACTCTCCTGCCTGGAACAGGGACAACAGCCTAGAGCCGTGCCAAGAAACCCAGTGTGACAGTGGGTGTTTCCAGCAGCTTGCGCACATGCCACAGTGTCGGGCATGGATATTAGCCTTTCCTGTACCCACTGCTAATTGTCCTGGAGCTGGGAAGGCGGAGCTGTGTGAAAAAGGGGAAACTGGCACGCCCCATTCAGCCATCCTTACAGCAGGCTGGGAAAGGACCTACACGGCCCAGAGGCCCAGAATTTCCCTTGAGGGACAGTGTGCGCTTGTGACATAGCACAGCCTTTCCTCAGCAGAGGCCCTAGGAGGGCACAGCTTGGAAGAGGGACCCACTAGAAAACCCAGGGACCATACCCCAATACCAAAGACTTGTGGGTCAGCAGCAGAGACAACCTTAGCAAGACTGAAATGAAGGTTTAGATTCTTGCAACAGCCTTAAATTGCCAGGAACACCTGGGAGGTTTGATTATTAAAGCTGCCCTGCCTCCCTAACCCTCAGACACACGCTCCACATTCAGGGCAGACAGCACCAACGACACAACCAAACTTGGTGCACCAACTGGACCCCACAAGAACCAGACCCCCACACATCACAAAGACAAAGTTGGGGAGAACTGACTTGAGGGGAATAGGTGACTCGCAGATGCCATCTGCAAGTTAGAGAAAGTGTATGCCACCAAGCTGTAGATCTGACAAATTAAGAGATTCATCCTTGAATAATCCTACATATCTTAAAAGAACCCTATCAAGTAAAGCAAATGCCAAGAGGCCAAAAACAACAGAAAATTTTAAAGCATATGATAAAACAAGACGATATGGATAACCCAAACCCCAACACCAAAATCAGAAGATCAAGGAGACACAGTACTTGGAGCAATTAATCAAAAAACTAAAGACAAACAACAAGAGCATGGCACAGGATATAAAGGACATGAAGAAGAGCATGGCACAAGATATAAAAGACATGAAGAAGACCCTAGAAGAGCATACAGAAGAAATTGTAAGAATAAATTAAAAAATAGATGATCTTATGGAAATAAAAGAAACTGTTGGCCAAATTAAAAAGATTCTGGATACTCATAGTACAAGACTAGTGGAAGTTGAACAACGTATCAGCAACCTCGAGGACCACACAGCAGAAAATGAAAAGAACAAAAGAAAGAATGGGGAAAAAATTGAAATGAACCTCAGGGATATGATAGACAAAATAAAACGTCCAAATATAAAACTCATTGGTGTCCCAGAAGGCGAAGAGAATGGTAAAGGTCTAGAAAGTGTCTTCAAAGAAATTATTGGGGAAAACTTCCCAAACCTTCTACACAATATAAATACACAAAGCATAAATGCCCAGCGAACTCCAAATAGAATAAATCCAAATAAATCCACTCCAAGACATATTCTGATCAGACTGTCAAATAGTGAAGAGAAGGAGCAAGTTCTGAAAGCAGCAAAAGAAAAGCAATTCACCACATACAAAGGAAACAACGTAAGACTAAGTAGTCACTACTCAGTGGCCACAATGGAGGCAAGAAGGCAGTGGCATGATGTATTTAAAATTCTGAGAAAAATTTCCAACCAAGAACACTTTATCCAGCAAAGCTCTCCTTCAAATTTGTGGGAGAGCTTAAATTTTTCACAGAGAAATAAATGCTGAGAGACTTTGCTAATAAAAGACCTGCCCTACTTGAGATACTTAAGGGAGCCCTACCGACAAAGAAACAAAGAAAGGAGAGGGAGACATGGAGAAAGGTTCAGTACTAAAGAGATTCAACACTGGTTCATTAAAGAACATTAAGAGAGAGAAGGAAAAAATATATCTGACAAACAAAAACCAAAGGATAGTATGGCTGATTCAAGACATGCCTTCACAATAATAACACTGAATGTAAATGGATTAAACTGCCCAATTAAAATATATAGATTGGCAGAATGGATCAATAAATATGAACCATCAATATGTTGCATACAAGAGACTCATCTTAGACACAGGGACACAAAGAAATTGAAAGTGAAAGGATGGAAAAAATATTTCATGCAAGCTACAGCCAAAAGAAAGCAGGAGTAGCAATATTAATCTCAGATAAAATAGACTTTAAATGCAAGGATGTTAGGAGAGACAAAGAAGGCCACTACATACTAATAAAAGGGACAATTCAACAAGAAGAAATAACAATCATAAATGTTTATGCACCCAATCATGGTGCCACAAAATACATGAGACAAACACTGGCAAAACTAAAGGATGCAATGGATGTTTCCACAATAATTGTTAGAGACTTCAACACATCACTCTCTCCTATAGATAGATCAACCAGACAGAAGACCAATAAGGAAACTGAAAACCTAAACAATCTGATAAATTAATTTGATTTAATAGACATATATAGAACATCACATCCCAAATCACCAGGACACACATTCTTCTCTAGTGATCACGGAACTTTCTCCGGAATAGACCATATGCTGGGACACAAAACAAGGCTCAATAAATTTAAAAAAATTGAAATTGTTCAAAGCACATTCTCTGACCACAATGGAATACAATTAGAAGTCAATAACCATCAGAGACAGAAAATTCACAAACACCTGGATGTTAAACAACAAACTCCTAAAATAAATGGTATATAATGTAGAATGTAGGGGAACTAGCAATAGAGAGCAATTAATGAAGGGGGAACAATAACACAATACGAACAGATAAGCTGTCGTGGATAAATTTAACGTTCTGGGAATGCCCAGGAATGACTATGGTTTGTTAATTTCTGATGGGTATGGTAGGAACAAGTTCACAGAAATGTTGCTATATTAGGTTATTTTCTTGGGGTAAAGTAGGAACATGTTGGAAATAAAGTAGTTATTTTAGATTAGGGGTCTTTTTCTTACTCCCTTGTTACGGTTTGTTTGAAATTTTTTTTATTGTATATCTTTTTAAAATATATATATATTTTTTGATATAGTTAATTTAAAAAAAAAGTTAATTAAGAGTTAATGGCAATCAATGCAATATATGATACTGGAGTGGATCTAAGAATGAAGGAGAAAAGCTCAAAGGGGGCATAAGGAAAAATCGGAATATAGAATTTAAGCTTTATATCCATATTAATTTTCTTGAATTAACTGCAGTTAAGTTAATGACATAAGTTAATATCCTTGTTCGTAGGAAATGTACATGGAAGTATTATAAGTTCAAGGAGTATGATATATGCAACCTGCTCTCAAATGTTCAGAAGATGATAAGTGAGTAGATAGATAACTGATAGAAAGATGATAGATATAGTTGAAAGAAAGAGAAATGGGGGGAGGGAGGGTGGAAGGAAGGCAGGAAGGTACTGCAAAGGTAGCAAAATATAAAATTGGTAGATACAGATATCTGGGGGTGGGGAGGTGTTGGAGTTCTCTGTATGGGGCTTGTATTGTATTTGCAACTGTCCTATATGTTTGAAATTATTTCAAAATAAAAATTTTAAAAAAAAATATGATTCAAAAGTACCATCTGCTTGTCTAGGCATAATATGCCATTAAAACTTTTCTGATGTATATTGAGAGGACAGAAATAGTGAAGTATACAAACTGTTTTGTTTTTAAAGGAAATACAGTGTGCAACAGTATCGTTATAAAGTAGTGATACTAAGTTAATAAATCCCATATGAGAATTTTTTTCTGGTCCTAGTATCTGCAATAGATGTGCTTCTTCTACACAATGGTTCACTTATACTTTCTGGATAGTATATATTCTAGTGAATGTTTATTAATCATTAATAATAAAAGAAAAACATTTGAAGATGTTTTCCTTTTATTAATTGCTGCTAAAAATGTAATTTGTGGTCCAGCCTTAGAAATAGTGAAATAAGTTAAGAGATGCAGCTGTGTCCTCTCCTTTCTCCTGGCTCTTTTTTATTGCTTTACCCTTTCTTCCATCTTTCTCATCTGCTTCTCATCTTGCTCTAGTGTGTGTGTGTGTGCGTGTGTGTGTGTGTGTCTTTGTGGTCACCTGAAATCTTTACTTGGAACAAGGTAATGGAGAGATAAATCAATCTCTAAATTAAGCTTAAGTGAAGTAAATATCACCAAGATAGGTGAATTGAACTTCAAAAACAACTGAGTTTAAAGCAGTATGACTATGATCTACTTTAAAAAGAGATTAGTTTGCAGACAAACCAATGCAGGAAATAATCACAAAAGGTATGACTGAATGAAAGGGTTCTTTAGAGCAGAAAGTCAGAATCCCAAATTGCAAAAGGCACTGAAGAAATGATGCATAGAAGCAGGACAAGATGACGCCATAGGGAGGTGTGGAATTTAGTCCTCTAGTGCAACTAGTAAATAGCCAGGAACAATTAGTAAATAGTCTGGAACAACTGTTGGGGGACATCTGTGACTGGACACACATCGTACACCAGCCTGGAATGGGTGGAATGGCTGAGATCGCAGCATAGAACTGTAAGTAAAGCTTCTCAAACTGCAGAGCTGGCACCCCTCCCCGACTGGCACAGCAGGCTGAGCTATAACGCCTCCCCGTGAGAAAAAGAAGCAGTCTACTAGGTGCAAGGGAAGGTAACTCAACCAAGCTCCAACTGTGGTTTTAATTAACAAATTTGACTACTGAATACGAGCTACGCGCACAGATAAACCCAAGAAGGAAAGGAACACTGAGGTCTCTCCTAGCAGAGAGGAAGTGAGATTGATGAGAAAATAAATAAATAAATAAATAAATAAATAAATAAATAAATAAATGAAAACAGAGGCTTTTAGAGACTGTTGACTCAGAATACTGGAAAACGGTTGTGTCCCAAGAAAAGGGGCACATAGAATCAGGTACCAACTCCAGTTGACCGGCAAAACCAGGGGACTGGGGACTGGCTCTGAAAAGTGGATTTCTTTCTTTTTTACTTTTTTTTCATTCATTCTATGTAGCTCATTAGTGAAAACCTCAGGCATTCACAATTGTCAGCGATGACCCAGGCAAGGCTGGAGTTAACAGAGTCAGAGAGACAAGAAGAGTCAAGTGAAGGAGATAATTCCCTAAAGGGCATATTTTCCCTAAGAAAAGGGGGGCAGGGCCCAGCTCAAGTGGCTGCCTTTCTTCAGAGAATTCAGACCCCAGGGCCTGGGGAAAAAAAAATAGAAACAGCTTAAGCTTGGCTTCTGATACTCTTGGCCCCTGGCCAGGTTAGGGTCTGGGGAGAATTAAGGGCACCACACCTTTTTGTAACAGTGGGGAGCTGCGGCCTGACAAGCACCACCTGCTGGGCAGGATAGGAAAAGCACAGAGTTTAGAGGCCTTACAGGAAAGTCTGACAGCCTTCTGGGTCTCATCCTCAGGGGAACCCGATACTAATTACAACATCCTCCTGAAAACTGGACCTGTCTGGTCTGGGAAAATCTGATTGGGGTAATCAAGGAAACCAAATGCCTAGACAACAAAAAATTAAGAGTCACATTAGGAAAACTGAAAATATGGCCCAGCCAAAGGAACAAACTTACAGTTCAAATGAGATACAGGAGTTGAAACAACTGATTAAAGATCTTCAAACAAATCTTCTAAATCATGTCAATGAGCTGAAGGAAAATATGGCAAAAGAGATGAAGGATATAAATAAGACACTGGGTGACCATAAAGAAGAATTTGTAAGCTTGAAAAAACAAATGGCAGAACTTATGAGAATGAAAGGCATGACAGAAGAGATGAAAAACACAATGGAGACATACAACAGCAGATTTGAAGAGGCATAAGAAAGGATTTATGAACTGGAGGACAGCCCATCTGAAATCCTACACACAAAAGAACAGATAGGGAAAAGGATGGAAAAATATGAGCAGCATCTCAGGGAACTGAATGACAACGTGAAGCACATGAATATATGTGTCATGGGTGTCCCAGCAGGAGAAGGGAAAAGGGGCAGAAACAATTATGAAGGAAATAATCACTGAAAATTTCCCATCTCTTATAAAAGACATAAAATTTCAGATCCAAGTAGCGCAGAGTAACCCAAACAGAACAGATCCCAATAGAACTACTCTAAGACACTTAATAATCAGATTACCAAATGTCAAAGACAAAGAGAGAAATCTGAAAGCACCGGGAGAAAAACGATCCATCACATACAAGGCAAGCTCGATAAGACCATATGCAGATTTCTCTGTAGAAACCACGGAGGCGAGAAGGCAGTGTTATGATATATTTAAGACACTGAAAGAGAAAAACTGCCAACCAAGGATTCTATATCCAGCAAAACAGTACTTCAAAAATGAGGGAGAGGCGCTGTCAACTTCCCTGCAAATGCAATGCCTGCCCGGTGTAAGAGAGCCATCACGATCCCTTCATGACTTCTCACCCTGTTGGTAAGCCTGGAATAAAAGTTCATGTATCAGAAAATGCCCGGTGTCTTCTTTGGCCTCTGGACTGGCAAAGCTCTCACGGGCCATGACAATTGGTGGAAGTAGCCAGGAGAATCAAATAACCTTCAGCCTGGAGACTGAAGAAATACCAGGCACTGATGACACGAACTTGGGGAAGGGAAAGGAGAAGTCCTTGGGCGGTATACCGGGGTGGCCTGAGACCTCTCTGTGGGGAGGGGTGCCCACCCTCCCAGATAAGTGGATGTCTGTGTGGGGAGGGGTGGCTACCCACCCAGATGAGTGGAATATGCTGAGGGAGTATGGAAATGTTTCTAACTCTCTGGCTGGACTAGTAGCCATCCTGCAGCAAGCCGCAGGAGCATCGGGGATTCAGAGAGAAAAAAAAAAGGGCCACCAGATTGCGGCTGCAGTGGGCTGGCCATTGTTAAGAGTCTGTACGCGCCGCTACTGAGGAAGCTTTAGCAGCAAAGGCGGCCATAAGCCAGCTGGAAGATAAATTAAAGATAGATTAAAGAAAGATATATGAAGCTAGCACAAGGAGAAGTGAAAGATGCTCTGGATAAAAGTTTAGAAATACTGGCATGCCAGCACACTAGAGTAAAAGGGCATAAGCTGCCCAAAGGGCAACTTAGGCATACCCCAGCTTCCACTAAATGAGACCCCAAAGTGGGGGACCCTGTTGATTCCTCATCAAAAGATAATGATCCCCAGTCTAATTGGGAAAATAAAGCTAAGGAAAGTAAGCATGCCCGAACTCTGGTCCAACAAAGGGTTAAAACAGAAAATTCAACATCCTGATCCTCCTAGGAGGGAAGAGGGCAGGGCAGTAGCAGCAGCTTCTAATCAGAAGGTGCTCATTTCATCCCAGGAGTTCTCCTTGGCCAAATTAAGAAATATTAGTAATTAATATCAACAAAAACCTAGAGAGCCATTAGCAAACTTGTTGCTAAGGCTATGGGATAGTGGCGCAGATAGTACCTTGCTTACAGGACATGAGATGATAAGCAAACTGGCCACAATCTCCACTCACCCTTTCCTGTGGCAGCTTCTGTACTCACTGGGAACTAACATGGAGACCCATCCACTTTTTAATTGGCCGGTAAAGCAATGCAAAGTAGTGTGGCCACAGGATGGGGACTTACCCCAGAAACTGTGGAGTAGATTACCTAAGGAACAAGTTTGTTCAGCTAGGCACTAAAACCTTGGAAGAAAGGGCTGTTCAAACACATGATAGGTGCAGAGAACCCTCCACCCCACCAGTAAAGAAGTCTAATGGCTCCTGGAGAATGACTGTTGATTACAGAGAGATAAATAAGGTAACCCCTCCTTTGTTTCCAGCTGTTCTGAACATCACCACATTGCTCCAAGATACTAGCAGGAAGTTAGGCCTGTTTCATCTCACTGATGCCTTCTCTAGCATTCCTCTAGATTCTTTCAGTCAACCTGTGTTCACCTTCACGTGGAGAAAACAACAATGGACATTTGCTGTGCTTCCACAAGGGTGCCTTCAAATGTGGAAACCTCCAGCAGAGCCTGACTACTCTATCAAGTTCTTGGTACTGTCTGGTTGGGTAAAACTAAGACTATTCCTTCAGTTGTTCTTAAAATACAAAGTTTTCCCACATCGCTTACTTCTAAACAGTTAATAGTTGTTCTTGGTTTATTAAGTTATTGCAAACTGTCTACACTCTATGTAGTATGAATTTAAAAACCTTTGTACACCCTAATTAGAAAAGGAAAAGCATGAGAATGGGATTTTCCACGGCAGGCTGTATTTAAAAAGACTAAGCGAACTATTGTGCAAGCACAGGGTTTATGGGGGGTGGACCCCAATATACCCTATGAATTGGATGTGGCCAGTGCCAATATTGGCTTTGGGTGGGGTTTGTGGCAAAGGCAACAGGCTAAATGTGTACCTATTAGATTCTGGTCCCAACTATGGAAGGGCACAGAACTCAGATATAGCCCTTTGGAAGAGCAATTATGCACAGCTTATAATCTGTTACAAGTTGAAGGTCTAACTTAAAGGTGCCCAGTGACCTTACAAACGACCATACACAGGTATGTAGATACGGGATGCTATAAACAAGCCCCATTTGAGGAGTACTCAGGTGAGCATGCTGACAAAATGGAGAGTCTACCTCCTACGATGTGGCATCTTTAACAATGGCTCTTCAAGTACAGAACTTGCATGAACAGTCTCCTATGTGGAAGAGCAGCATGCCCTGCTTCCTGCCGATCCTCCCGAGGTGGCTCCCCCCATGCAACCATTGACGGACAAGGAAATATACCTGACTTTGCATGGACTGGCACATGGGCAGCCTGATACCTGGACAGCCGTGACTGTCCAGCCCAGTACTGACACCATCTGGTGGGAAGACATCTGGACTGCCTACCACAAATGTAAGGTAACCGTTTTTCATGTCTCTTCCCACAAAACCAATACATTACCAAGTAACATAGAAGTGGACACCCTGGCAAAATTCCTCAGCCTAAAACCAACGATGCATGAAGTAGCTGAATGGCTATACCAGAAAACCGGGCACTGAGGTCACCAGATACCTGTCACCTGGTGGCAAGTAGACTATATTGGCCCCCTTCCTCTGCCCAAAGGGACAAAATATGCCTTCACCACCATGGATATGGCTACAGGATTGCTGCTGGGCCTTCCCAGTGGGGCAAGACCTACCAACAAGCTACTATACATAGCTTAGAAAAATCAAGTGCCTTTTTCTGGGTCTCCACATATGTGGACAGCGATAGGGGGACCCCCTTCATCAGGCAATTAACCCAGGCCTGGGCTACAGAACATAATGTCCTTTGGACGTTTCTCTTCCCCTACTACCCCATAGCAACTGGGTTAATTGAAAGAATAAATGGTCTTTTAAAAGGAACACTTAATGAATGAAAAATAAATCCTTATAATGATGGACTGTATCAGTATTAATTCCAGACCCAAAGCGGCCGGCTCCAGCTCCTGTGGAAATTGTGATCTCAGGGCCCATGCAAGCCTTACGGATTCAAATAAGGGGGCTGGCTGCTCTAAAGCCACAGTGAGGCACTGATAATCATCTGCTCTTGCCTGTGCCACAAACACTAGAAATTGGGGAAAATAAAGTCAATTGGCTCTGGTTCTGGCCCATGCAGCCATGCTGGTTGAGAATCCTAAGCTTATGGGTTATTAGAATTACATAGGATGCCAAGAGTTATTTGTATTTCCCATCTGGAACTCCCCATCCCACAGGGAACTGTATGCATAACTTTGCAAACACTCATTATACCCAAAACTAACTGTAGATCTGACCCTGAAGGGCTCCCTGCAGGGGGAGAAAATACGGTATTTAAAAACCCTCACCTGGAACTCTTCTATCTACTAATGAAGACTCAGCTTATATATTGTTAAGCCACTCAGCTGTCCAACTTAATGCTTACATGTGTTGTTAATTCTTGTTTTTAAAAAAATGTGTATTCCTATTTCAATAATGCATTAACTAAAATGTTTTAAGTATTTAGCATTATTCTAACAAGTTTAATTTTAATGGTAATAGTATGTCGTGACATAAGAACGGTTTCCAGGATTGTTTTGGTGACTTGAATGTAGAGAATATAAGGGATGTTTTTATTGAAGGAAGAGGAAAGTAGTTTTGTCCTAAATGACTGGTTGTTTCAGAATGAAGAAAAAGGATGTGGAACAAAACCTGAATGAATATAGAAAGTTGCAGAAAGTTTAAGGAAAGGGAAATTTATTTCTGTGGTCAAGGTTGGAAAATGATAAAAACTAGTGATATCACTGCTTAATGATGTAACCTCAAAACTTAGAAAAGTGGTTTTGCAAAACAGAATGGTATTAAATATTCTGGCCACCGCCCGAGGCGGTACCTGTGCTCTAATTAATGTTCAATGTTGTATGTATGTGCCCAATAATTCACAAAATGTAACCTATGCTCTTAATCATATGCAAAATCACATATAAAGTATTGATCATTTATCTGATAATCCTTTGTTTAAATGGTGGAACTCATTAACTTGGCCATAGCACCACTTATTAAAAGAATTGCTGTCCACATGTACTGGTTACTTGTACTCTGTTATTTATTATACTGTTGTTGTAAATTCTGAATGCAATCTCTGCCCTATGGTCAACACAAACTGTTGTGCAGGGGTAGACTGTGGCAGCCCCTGGCCTGAGCAAAGTAGGCCTGTGAAATTTGTCAGTCACACAGCAGTCTGCCTGACCTGGGCAGCTAATGATTAACCTATCATCTTTGTAAGCCAGTAAAGAGAAAATAGTAAATTAACCTTAAAATGTAACTTTCAAACGTGAAACGGGAAGTAAGCAGGAAGTGAGAAACTCTCGGTCTCATAAAAGCACAAGATGTACATGTACCCGAAACCTCCCCCTGTCAAATGTTAGTCTAGTCTACCTGCTTCCTGGCTCCCAAGTGTTATCACCCTTGTGGTTATCTACAAAGCCCCATCCTATAATTCTCCTCTCCTTCCTTCATCACTCCCATGTCACAGGACCCTGTTCCCGTATCTATCCTCTTCCACCCTTAGGAATGTCTTTGTCTTAAACCCTTAAAACTGGCTTGCTGTTCTCTTTAATTGCTCGGTCAACTTCCCTGTGAATGTGATGCCCACCAGGTGTAAGAGAGCCATCATGATCTCTTCGCGACTTCTCACCCTGTTGGTAAGCCCTGAATAAAAGTTTATGTATCAGGAAAAAAAAAAAAAAAAAGATGGCGAATTTAAAATATTCTCAGACACTGAAAGAGTTTGTGAACAAGATACCTGCTTATAAGAAATACTAAAGGGAGCACTAAGGGCAGATAGGAAAAGACAGGAGAGAGAGGTTTGGAGAAGAGCATAGAAATGATGACTATCAGTAGGGGTAAAAAGGAAGAGAGAGGAAAAAATAAAAATAAAATAAGATATGACATATAAAATTCAAAAGACAAAATGGTAGACAGTAGACATTACATTGAGTGAAATTAGCCAGAAACAAAAGGACAAATACTGTATGGTCTCAATAATATGAACTAGCATTAATGAGTAAACCTTGAAAGTTAGAGTTGAGAACACAGGTTATCAGGAGATAGAAAGAGGGTAGACATCAGGCATCAGATGGTGAAGAAGTACAGAATGCTCAACAGGATTGATTGTATAGATCCAGAAATAGATAGCACAATACTGTTTGATGGTAGCACAATATTGTAAGTACAATGAACAAAGATGAGTTTGAGTACGGGTACAAGAGGAAGGCTAGGGACATGTATGATACCAGAAAGAAAGACAGAGGATAAGGACTGGGATTGTATAACTTAGTGAAGCCTAGTGTGATCAATGATGGTGATTAAGTATACTAATATGAGAATATTTTTACATTAGGGAGAACAAACGAATGTCAACATTGCAAGGTGTTGAAAACTGGATGGTACAGGGGAAAAAAATACAATCAATGCAAACTAGAGTCTATAGTTAACAATAACACTGTAATATGCTTCCATTAATTGTAACAAAGGCAATATACCAAAGCTAAATGTCTGTAAGAGTGGGATTTCAGGGAGGGGTATGGGATTCTTGTTGTTGTTGTTACTGTTGTTGTATGACCATTTCATTGTATTTTTTTTTCCTTCTATTTTTTTTTTAGTCTTCATTTTTTCTCCTCTTCCTCTTTAACTGCAGAAGAAATGGAAGCATCCTCATATAGTTTGTGGTGGTAAATGCATAACTGTGTGATTATATGAGGAATTATTGATTGTTTACTTAGGATGGATTGTATGATGTGTGAATAAAACTATTTAAAAAATAAACAGAGGGATACAAGTGTAGAAAATGTGGAGAGAGGAATGTACCTATTCACTGTTGGTAGGGAAGTAGAATGGTGCAGTGGATCTGTAGGGCAGTGCAGTGGTTCCACAGGAAGCTAAGTATGGGGTTGCCATATGGTCCTGTAACCCTGTTATTGGTTGTTTACTTGGAGGAATTGAGAGCGGGGACTTGAGTGGACATTTGCACACTGGTGTTTGTGTCAGCAGTATTCACAATTTGTAACGGATGGAGGTGGCCTAAGGGTACATCGACTGATAAACTGAATGGTGAACAATGGAATATTGAGCATAGGCAAGAAGGAATGAAGTATTGAGGTAAGCAACCTCAAGTATATTGAGGTATGTGAATGGACCTTGAGGACAGTAGGTTGAGTGAAATAAGCCAGAAACAATACGCATTAAGAATAATGTGCAAACTCTGAGAATTGAATCAGGGGGCATGGGTTATCAGGGAACGGCTTATGTAAAGTTCCCTAGATTGTAAGCTCTTACAGCAGTCACATCTATTCATGAGTTGTAGCAGTTATTTCTAAATTCTGAGATGCTGAGCTGTTTGAGTGTGCCCTGGTCGGTCTCTGGAGTTTCAGATTGGTCTGTGACACCTGAGAATTAGAGCAAGAATTCGGCAACTGTGAGTGTTGGCACTGCCCCATGCAGCAACTGATAAAGAGGCTGAAAAGGAGATCAGACTTTGGAGACATGAATGAAATGGACTTGGTTGAGACTGGGGTAGATCAGACTAAAGGTAGATGACATTAACTGTGTTAATTTTGGCTTCTGTGGGGGACCAAACAAAGAGATGTTTATTTGGTGCAAAGTCTATATTTTCTGTAGCACACTTTATAATTTAACTTGAATGGTCAGTATACTCAAACACCATAATTACATGGTAACTTGAATAGGGAGTGAGATCTCATTGGTTTGTACTAATTAGCCTGAAGCCCCAATACATCCGAGTAATTTGGGCAGAGAATAAAAAGTATTTGCAAAGTCCCATTGAGGGACTGGGGAAAAATGTGGAAATATGAAATTTCCCCAGCTGGGGAACTCCTGATATTCTTGGAAGCATTGGGGTCTACCAGTTTAGTAGGCCAAGCCCTCAATCTTGGGGCTTGCCTTTATGAAGCTTGTTACCACAAAGGAGAGGCTAAGCCTACTTTTAATTGTGCCTTAGAGTCTCTTTTGTTGCTAGGATATGGCCTCTCTCTCTAAACCAACTCTGCAGGTAAACTAATTGCCCCACCCCCTCCACATGCGACATGACTCCTAAGGGTGTAACTCTTCCTGACAACATGGGACGTGACTCCCGGGGATGAGCCTGGATCCAGCTTCGCAGGACTGAGAAAGCCTTCTGGATCAAAAAGGGGGAAGAGAAATGAAACAAAATAAAGTTTCAGTGGCTGAGAGATTTCAAATGGAGTCAAGAGGTCATTCTGGAAGTAACTCTTATGCATCTATATAGATATCCCTTTTTAGTTTTTAGTTTGTTAGAATAGCTAGAAGGAAATATCTGAAACTGTTGAACTGTAATCCAGTATCCTTGATTTTTGAAGATGATTGTATAACTATATAGCTTATATGGTGTGACCAGGTGATTGTGAAAACCTTGTGGATTGCACTCCCTTTATACAGTGTATGGATGGATGAGTAGAAAAATGGGGACAAAAAGTAAACCAATAATGGGGGGGAGGAAGCAGTATGGGATGTTTTGGGTGTTCTTCTTTACTTTTATTTCTATTCTTATTTTTATTTTTTGGAGTAATGAAAATGTTCAAAAACTGTGGTGATGAATGCACAATTATATGATGATACTGTGAACAACTGATTGTACAGTTTGGATGATTGTATAGTATGTGAATATATTTCAATAAAATTACATTTTAAAAAATGATATGTGGAAAGTACAACTCATCTGGTACCTGTCCTTTGAGCATGGTTGTGATACTAGTCCTTATTCATAGCATGTCTACCTTTTTTTCAAGCATATCATGTTATAAATTTAAAAAGGTCCTAGATCACCTGCCATTAGTTTCAGCAAAAATCTTTTTATAAATGTATATATAACTCTCTGGTTAATTCATCACTGAACCTAATAGGCAGTATAACATTTATCCAAATGTAAAAAACAAGCTTTTGAAGTTATGTTAAACTGCCTTACCTAATGTCTTCATCTGTGACAATGAAAGCTTTGCAGAGGGGTTGAGATGTATTAAGCCAAACAGCGGGGTTCTTTTCCACAGCGGCGGAGACTTGCCCTGTGATTGGTGCAGAGCTTGTGTGCAAAGCACTGGCCACAGCAGATAACAGGGTCTCATCATTGCTACCTGGACCAACACCTGCAATGAGAAACAGGCACTAGTTAAGGGGAAATTACTAGACGTGCTGAGCAAACCACAGTGACCTAAAACAACAGATATTTTTATATTTATTTGGGATCCTATTATGAAAATGGACACAATAAAAGCAGCAAAGAATAACCTCACATGCACTTAACAATTATTACATGCCAAAGAATTAACATTAAAGAAATAGTAACAAAATAGCTCAGCATTTTAATAAAACTTTAACTTTAAAATATATAGTCCAAGATACTAAACTTTTAAGAAGTTGGTTACATTCCTTGAGCAAGGCCAATTATTTTACTGTTCTGTCTCTTCTAAAGTCATGCTATTATATTCAGGTATCCTTATTAATGTATCCCTAGGGGCCTGGAATAGTTTCTCCATGTAGCTTCTAACATTAATTTCCAGCAGTATTTCAACATTTATCTCTTTGTTTCCAGACTTTAAAGGAAAAGTTGATGCAAGCATGCTGTTGCTGCAGCTTTAAAAGCTTTTTCAAATTCCTAACAAATATCCAAATTAATGGAATTAATCATTTCACACCTTGACTACCTGTGGAAGACAGGCTTGTAGACACATTTAAATGCATTAAAGTCCTGAATATGTTAACCTAGTTTAAAGCAGTAATTTCCAAGAATATAAAAGGATGAGACAATATTCTAACCATAAATTATAATGAGGATTTTTGAGCAATCTACAATATATCCAGATTCAGAAGCCAAAGTTTTAATATACTTGAAAAGTTATGCATCTCTAGAATTTGGAGTTAACATACATGACAGGCACCAGCAACAGAGATCACCCCAGATCCCACCTGCTGCTGCTACTGGACCAAGATGCTGTTCCCACTGCTACTTACAGAGCAGCATTTTGCTAAGGCAGAAGCTGAAACAGAGCTGTCAGCTGCTCTTTGGATAACAGGGTGAGAGAAAAAGCAGGAAACTTGGGAAACTTTGCTGCTCATTTGTATTTGTTACTGAAGGGAGCACCTGGGTTAGTGTATAGGATAAACCTAACTAAAAAGCAAGCTTTTACACAGAAAAATATCTTAGAGAATATAATGGACTGAAGCATCCCTGCAACATACAAGTTTTTCAGGTACATTTTCCCTGGGTTTACTGAAACACAAGAGAACTTCATCCAGCAAGGCATAAGATCCCCAAAGGAAAGACCTTGTCTTAGTCATTTCTGAATTCATGACTTCCAACAGTGCCAGGCACACGGTAGGTACTTAATAAATACCCACTCAACTGAACGTAGATAATACCTTGAAGACCTTTAGGTAGTTCCATGGTTTTTATAATTTGTTCTGTTACATCTGATGCACTAAGTCCTTGTAGCCTCTTCTCCCAGAAAAGCTGTAAGGCAAAATGTCACTGTTAATGGATATATTCTTGAAACAAGAAAGTAGCGCATCGATGCTGTTGAATAATGAAATTTAAATCATTTTACCAGTTTCCTAATTTCCCCATTTTTTCCTTACAAAAAGCTGAATGATTATCCAAACACCAATTATTAAAACAAGTCATAACTCTTTCAGGTGACAGTACTCAAAATAATGTTGTTTTGTTATTTTGTGTGACCTATTTACTTGTTACAGTACTATCAATTGTCATAATGCTGTATACTACATATAGGTTCTTGATAAAGTATCTTCCAAAGAATTTAATTCCTAATTTTTCAAAGATTCATTTGGTATGTATTGTAATGTTATTTATAAGGTAAAAGTAAACAAACTATATTATGTAATACTCCCTTTACCCAATATCATTAGTGAAAGAGCTAGTCCACATGTGATTTTTCAAGGCACTGAAGTTTAGCCCTTCAGCACACATTCCAACTTCTAGGGAAACTTTCCCTGCTTTTTAAATTGGAGGTCACACTCATAACTGACTTCTCCTTGGTGCATGACCATCAGCAGTGGCCGCAGCTCATTGTCCCAGGCATCGGGGGGCACAGTAGAAGGCCCTTCACGCTCTGTGGGACCACTGAGGGACACAGTTGCTTATTCAAACACTAAAAGGTCCAAAACAGCTATACTTTTTTATTTTACATCCTTTTAATGGCTTCTTCCCTCTCCTCCTACTTCACTATTACCTCTCACTAATGTAATTCATCCATTCAACATCTATTTATTGAGTTCCTACTACGTGCTTTCCTTGAACCGTGGATGCAGCAGCAGATAAAACAGACAATGTCCTTGTCCTCAAGCTTCATCTCTTTTCTGTTCTGCTTCATGTTTACTGCAGGCCAGAAAAACAGATTAAAGGAATTCCTTAGGACCTGTACATCTGTTTTTAATGGTGAATACCCAGGACCTGTCACCTGGTACGTATGGAAAAAATACTTGTGTGAATGACTGAAATAGGAGTAACTAGACTCAGCATGAGGATCTGAGGGGCACACAATCCCATGTCGAAATCCCAGCTCCAACACCCACTAGACAAGTGGGCAAGTTCGAAAACCAACCCAGAAGCCTCAATGTCGACTTCTGTGAAATGTGGCAGCATTGTCTCTCCCAGAAGATTATTGTGGGTGTTAAATAAGGCAATATGTTTGTGTAAAGTAACTGTCACATGGTAGACGTGAGTTTTATTGTATTTAGTTTTAGCAAATTTTGACTCTCTGAAGGCTTTTGTAGGCTTATATTCTGACTTCTGGATATATGAGAAGGACCAGATAATTGCCCCACAAATAAACGAGGAAAATGAGTTATAAAATCCTGCTTATGGAGAGAAGTCATGTGTTGGATTTATAGTAACCTCAACGCTAGCACCAAGAGTCAGCTGCAGCAGAATGCTTCGCTCTCCTCTGAAGACCTTTGGTTTATGGCAAAATCTTCTACACCTCACTACAGATTACATCATCAGTGGAACATGTGGATTCAAACTTCATTTGAGCAGGTCAACAATAGGAGGCAGGAATAAATGTGATAGAAGTCCAAAGAAACCCTGCCTGCTTTCTATCTCTCCTTTATGGAATAATATCATCTAGGTTTTGAATATCACAATGATAGAAAAAAGCAAGGAAAAGAGAAACCAGTTAAATTCTTATGAAAAACTACCCATTAGAATCAATGTCAGATTAGTAAGTACTTCTGTAATAAAATCTGCAAAGATTTGCAAATAATTTGCAAAAAATAAATCTATAGTGCCTAAAAACAAAGCATGGGAATTATGTGCAAATACAATTGCTAGCAGTTTACATATAAAAATTCCAATTTCAGATATTGAGATCATTTTTTAGATTCTATCATTTTTACTTAATTTATGAATTCCTGTTAAGAAGAAGAAGAAGGATCCCAAAAATTAGAAAGGGAAATTTTCCAAAATAAATCTACTGATAGCCCTCAACCACAGCAGAAGTCAGAATCTGATATACACTGATCCTCTTTATAGGACTGGATATAAGGAACCAACATTAGAGGAAGACTTTGCAGAGAGAAGGTGGAGAAAGTGGGAAAAGGAAAGGCAGAGAAGAAAAGGAGGCTAGTTTAACTGGTCAAGGTCACCAATATCCTTGTTTTCATCATTTCTATGACTCACTTAAAGTGAATAATCGCACCTAATTTCAGTAAGAACTGAAATACTCTTCAGGAAATGTTTGTTTACACCTTGATATATTCCTAACTCACCTCCGTCTTCTCAAATTCCTCCCTGTTTTGTTTGTTGTGTTGCTGTTTGAAGTGGGGAGGGGGGCAATTCTTTGCATTTTAAAATAATTTTTAAATTTACATACAGTAGGCATCATGCTAAGTGAAAGATGCTGGTCTTTTACATTTTGTATGATTCCACTTCTATGACATTTTAGGGAAAAAAGGCAAAACTGTAGGGATGGTTGCCAGGAGTTTGGGGTAGAGAGAGGGTCTGACTACAGAGTCAGTGTGAGGGATTCTTTAAGGTATTGTAGTTGTACCCTCTATTTTTTAATAAACACAAACTTTATCCAGCTGATATAATTACCATTTTCTTTTTCTTTTCTAGCCAATCCCTCAAATAAATCATCAACATACACTATTTCCATTACCTCCATCCGCCCTCCATCCAATTTTCCCTTGATTTACTCCAAAGTCAATCAGTTCCTCTCACCAAATTCAGTGACCTTCTCTCATTATCTTTGACCACTTACAGCATTCAATGCTTCTGACCAACCCATATTTGTTGAAATTCTTACTGGAATTCTGTCACTTCCCCTATCATGATTCTCCAACTAATTCTCTAGTCCCTATTTCAAACCTCACTTTTGGATCTTTCCTAAGGGTTTATTTCAAGAATTTTACACTTTTTCCTTCTGATCATTAAATGTAGGTGCTTCTCACAATTCTGTACTTCAGTAGCCATGAGACAGGGCCTTTGCCTAAATCATCTCACTTTAATCCACAGAAATTAAAGAGCATTGTGCTCTTTATGAAGGTCTCCAGGAAGACTTAGACAAAGGCGCCTACCCCATGCAAGAACCAACAATTGAGGGATTACATCATTGCAACTCATTTGTTTCGTTACTACATTTCAGCTACCGAAACCTGACGGGTCAGACTGCAAAAAGGACAAGATTAGTTTCAGTGTGTGGATTTGAGTGTGAATATGAGTTGTGAGTGTGTGTGTGTGAGAAAGAAAGTAAGACAGAGAGAGAGAGAGAAGGAGGAAGGAAGGAGAGAGAAGAGAAGGGAAGGGGAGAGGAGAGGAGAGACGAGGAGAGGAGAGGAAAGGAAAGGAGAGAAGAGGTCTTCCTCTACCTAAATTAAAAGATATCCTGATGTGAATATATCTAAATAAAACTGAATTAAAAAAAAAAAAAGATATACTGAGCTACTTAATTAGAAACCTACAAGTTTTTACTAGTTGATTTTTTAGGGTCATCTGGAGTTCTTTATAGAAGTTTGAAGACAATAATATTCAAAATATTAGTTTCCCTAACTTTGAAAGAAGCCCCTTTCTAAGATGGGTACATAGTCTTTCTACCACTCTTTGACAAACACTACTGCTTTCATAAACCCTAACCTACACACTGAAAATCTGATTTAGCCTGCCAAATGCAATGGTTTTCTCAGCCTAATCTTGCTGTCTGTCTGGTGAGAAGTCAAATAATCAATGAATGTAATATTTATAGCAGACGGTGATTTAATATTTGGATTAACTCCCAAAATGTGCTGTCACCCTCAATTATTACATCCCTCTCTAACTTTCAATAACCAGGCCCTCTGTTATATTAGAAAATTAGACAGCTCCCACATGTGCATCACTTTATAGTGCAGGGGTCTGTGCAGATGCCCTATTCAGTAAACAACCTGATGGAAAGGCATAGGATGGGATTAAACAACATCTAAAGCCACCAAATTGCCTAAAATATCAGTAACAAGGGTGGTACATCTTTGGAGAAACCATCTCACTAGTAACTGGAGTCCATCCCTACTTCTTTTCACCTCTTTACTTAGAAAACATGTCTATGACGGCGACGGAAGCACAGCTGCATGTACTTAAGTATGTTAGGGTCCCAGAGGACAGACATGACGGTGTGTTACTAAAGCTGTTTCTTCAGTGAGATGAATGATCAGACCTGTTTACTGAAAGTAAAACTAACCCACAATACAACTGTAGTATTTTCTTAGTGGCTGTGGATTTACTTTGGACTCTGTTCAACTTGCCTTAAGAAAAATATCCAAAGTAGAGGATGAGGAAGAAACAGAAATCACAAACAACCACACACACACACACACAGACACACACACACACACACACACAGACGCACACACACACTGTTCTGATGCGCTGGGAACTGAGGCTAATAAGGTTTATTATTCTTCTCTGTCACCCTGAGCTTAATAGTATGTAGTCTGAAGGAATTTTCACTTTTGGGGAAGTCAGAACAGGATGCTTTACAAGGAAAACAGTAAAGAGGAGCAATCCAAATTGAACAAATATTCTTTGCGTGTCCACTGTAGGCAAAGTATTGTGCTGATCATCCAAGATAAATAAAAATCACAGCCTCTAGGTGCTTACTTTAGTGGAAAACAAGCAAATCTCTACAAGGCAGACTGTGGTAACTTCAATAAAACAGATACAAAATTAACTGCAATTAGGGAGAATCTGGGAAGGCTTCTGGGAAGAGGTAGCTCTTGAAAATGTGTACGAATTCTACAAGCATATAGAGGAGGAAAGACTATTCCAAGCCAAGGAAATAGCTTGAGCAAAGGAAAGGAGGTAAGACACATAGTACAGGCCAGTATTTCTAAATGTTTTTATGTAGAAGAATAACAAGGGTAGCTTATTTTAAATGTATATTCCAAGGTCTCGACCCCAGAGATTCTGTTCAGTAGGCCTGGGGTGAGGGAGCTAGTTTTTTTTTAATTTTTTATAAACACCCTAGCTGATTCTGATGAAGGACCCAGAATCTGAATTTGAGAAAGGTGGGTTGGGGCTGTGCTGAGAGAATGGTCGTGCTGGCATCAGGTGATCACCAAGGTCTCCAAGTTTTATTCCTTTTTATATTAGAAGATAAATAAATTATTCTATCCTTTCCCTTACAGAGGACTGGAGATAGGTATCTGCCCTCCTTCTTTTCACTCTTGGAAGACATGCTGAAATTTACTTAAAAGTATATAAGAATTGTTTAAATGTACATAGGAAGAGGGTTTGCCCAGAGTTCTGTTTTACCCAGTGAGATTAAGCCCAGTCAAATTCTTTTGGTGAAATATGAGGAGGAAGAAGAGGAAGAAAAGGAAAAGGGAGGAAAGGAAGAGGAGGACGACAGCTCCTGCTTCTTACTCATCAAGCCCTTTCCACAGGCCTGGCACCATGAAAAGTGCTTTAGGTACCAAAATTTGGTAAAGCTTTCCTATAGCATTTGGGGAAGACATTATTAATCCATTTACAGACAAAGAAACTGAAGCCTGGGTTAAGTAATTTACCAAACATTGCACAACTAGTTAGTAGAGCAGCTAGAATTAAAACTCAGGTCAGTATGATTAAACAGTCTCACTCTTAATAGTAAAAGCACTTAAAGAACATTTAAATGTTTGGCTCTGGTATTAGACCAGACCCTTACATACATTAAATCAAGGACTGATGGCATATCAATAAATGCTAAGAAAATTATTAAGTTATCTTAATCCATTTAACTACTAAGTTATACTGTGTAAGTCGTCAAGTGTAGGCAATTTGAGCCCGATGCTTGTTTGCTCCTTCCCTAGCAAGATGAAGAGGCCCAGGCTTGTAATATCTTTAGACTAAAATTGATATAGAATTTTGAGGATAGATATCAAACTGCTAATACTCACCTTTCAGTAATTTGAGGGGAGCTCACATGATAAAACCAAAGAATTGATATGATTATATTCTCTGTAAATTAACTTTCTTAGAGCCCATTTGCAAATACTAACCATATCAAGTGCCAAATTTTTATTTGATGGATGATAATTAAAGACTGCGATCCCTACTCTAGGAAAAGACTTCCAGAAAGTTATACTAACAACGAAGTGGTAGCAGATATTTTGTAATAACAGAGAGGGAATGATTTACTAAGCATAAATACCTGAATGCATATGAACTTTTTTCTATAAGAATACTGTTTTATCATGAACACACTGAAAAAGATCTAGAGTAAATTTACCAGTATTATTTTCATCCACCATTTTATTCAATTTGAAAAGCACAGACATGTCTATGTAGTGTTTAAAAAAGAAAATCACTAGATATAGAGAAACTGACCTTCCATGACCTGAACTTGAGAGTCAACTCCGAAGGTAGAATACCTAATTTCTGAAGAGCAGAATGTAGGGAATTGGGTTTTAGAGTCAGACCAACCTATGTTCAAATCCTAGTTTTGTTACTTACTACCTTTGTAAACTTGAACAACTAACCTAACCTCTCTAAAAATCAGGTTCTTAACCCATGGAATAGGACAATAAAAACAATCTCATGAGGCTATGAAAACTAAAAAAGGAGGTTTTATAAACACTTGAACTTGCTCAGTACATGGTAACTATCATTTTACTACTTTGTTTTACCCATGGCTTCTAGCACACTGCTGATCATACAATAGCACTTAAGTCATTGATAATTTTATTAAATTAAATAAATAAAAATGAAGCAAAAATAATCAACTCTGAAAGGTGAGTATTAGTAAATGAATCCCCTGAGCAGATGCAGACAAATCTGCCCTTCCTTCCCAGTTTTGCAGCTAGGTTTTTTTTCCACTACAAATACCTTAAAAATCTTCCCCTTCCCCTTCTCATCCAAGCCAGACTGCCTCTCACCTGGGCTCAAGGCCAGTTGGAATTACTCCGATAAGCAGGACCCACTATATTATTTATAGGGCTCAGTACAAAATGAAAATGAGGCCCCTTCTTAAAAAAATTGTTAAGTATTTCAAGATGATAACAGCAGAGCATTAAATCAGACACGAGGCCCTCTAAGTGCAGGGTTCTTCAGCAACAAGTCACATACTCGTAAAGCTGGCTTTGGTGGTAAGTGTGGTGGGGTGGTGGAGAGAAGGAGAGAAGAGTACAGAAAGATCCCAAGACCGTGGAGCAGTACTCAGTGCGATATAGTCCCAGCCTGAGAATTTCTTAAAAGAGGACAACAGAAAATAATCTGAGTTGGGTCCATGAAGTACAAAGAAACCTTCCCATAGCTCCTTGTTAAGAATCATCAGCCAAGGATTTTTCTCCCCGGCTGTTCCTCATTTAGGAAAACAATGAAAAGAATCACCACCATGCCTCTCCACAGTTGAGCAGTAAGGGTGGGGAAAGGGGGAAGCCCAGCCAAGAAGGAAACCGTAATGGGGAAGAGTGTTCTGAATCCTAGAGAAGGATCAGAATCTTCTTTTTAAAGTCCAGCAGATAACATGGATAGCTTTTAATTAAGATTTACAGAAACTGTAATTTTCTTGTTATTTTTACTCCATCTAGTTTCATATCGTGGTGACAATAAGCCCTTAGAGAACCTCAAAAGGGCTCTGATCTTCGTCTCAAGATTAGAAGTAGGCGAGAATCACGGAACACGGACTACATTTCTGTTCTGCAATGGATCAAAAAATGGGGATGGGGGAGGGTAGACACCCTAATCACAGCAACAGTCCAGAGCAGAGGTTCTCAATCTCGGCATTACTGACATACTGGATAATTCTGTGTGGTGAAGGACAATCCTGTACACTGTAAGATGTTTAGTAGCATCCCTGACTATAGCCACTAGATGCCAGTAGCACTACCTGAGTTGTGACAATCAAAAAATGTCTCCAGACATTGCCAAGTGTCCCCAGGGGTGAGGGTGGGAGCAGTGACGGGGCAAAATCACGTCTGTTTGAAAACCACTGGTTCTCAAGATCAAGAGGCAGGAGAAATTGGACAGGAAGTTTACAATGGCAGGGGCCCAGATAACACAGCAGAGACAGAAAGGAGACCCCTCCAGGGCATATGCCATCAACGCAGCCAGCTACTCCCTCCTTAACTTTCAAGTCTCTATCCCAGCTCTTCATTCCTGAACCTTAGAAGAGCTACAGTAAGAGGCTTGGAACCAGGGTGCCTCTTTTTTTCACCACCAGAAAACTGGGGCAGGGGGCAGGCAGGGGTCCAGTCATACTGATGGGTAAGAAAAAGCCAAAGTGGAAAGAAACATTTCTTACCTTAGAAGTTGAAATTCAATGCATTTCCTGATAGAAACATGGTTATAAATGATAATTATTTTTAAATAATTCCTCCTCATGTTAGATTAAATGGTCTTTTATGGGCTTATCTGGCATGCTAGTATCATTTATAATACTGTTTCTATTGGAACATGTTAAGTTTCAAACAACTGAAACATGGCGTTTTATATCACAATTTGTAAATTAGTCCCAATTTCAAAAGGAGCTCTCTGATATTTACTGCAGGAACAGAGGTCAGATGCACGTGCAAATCTGCCACTGGCCACTAAGAAACACACAGCTCTATTTAGAATGAGCGACTTGAGATGTTCAAGTATAGACACAGCAACAAAATAGAACCAAGCAGTTTGATCTGGAACATAAATTCCAAAAATTCTAAAGATGTAGCTTAATATATAAGGACTGGTAAGTTATAAATTAAAACCCAGAGGAAAAGCACCTCACCAAACTGAGTCACATAAAAATCAAAACTTATTTTAGCTCTCATATATTGTCTTAAAATGCATCTTCCTTATCTTTTGAAATTATAATCTCCAGTAGAACAAAAATAAACCAATCATATAGAAACACAAGGAAATTTCAATAATGAAAACTAAGTTCATCTAACACTCTTCTATATCCAAACTCCCATTTCTTATTGTTTTACATACCACAAACTGACTATTAGCCCCCAAACCAATAAGTATATAACAATCAACTCTACATCTGCCTAAAAAAGACTGGAGCTCACAATTAAAGTTCCTGAGACTCTTCAGAAACCCTCCCTTCCACCTCACATTTCCTCTGAGTCATCTTCATCTTCCTTTACTCATCTCCTCTCTTAAAGGAATACTCACCCTGCTGCTTTTCTAAAATTACCCCTACACCTTGCTTTTGATCACATCTTCTCCTGCCTCCTCTTGATCTTGCCACATCAATTTGCCCTGCTTCTCTTACGTTTTCCACTTTCCCCCTTCTTTTCCTTGGGCTTCTTTCCCTGAAGTGATGAACACTCAAACACTGATAACCTACAAAATGTCTTTATCCACACTGCATCTCCCTCAGACAACTTCTATCTTCCTCCTTCTGTTAGAAGAGAAACCCTCAGTCTTTTTTTTACATCTTCCATCGTTCTTTTCCGGGTAGCCTGGGCTCTGCTCTTACCATTATATTAAGACTGATCTGGCCGAGATCACAGTAAACTTCTAATTACTAAATCCAATTCCTGATTCGAGCCTCCTTTTCCCTACTTCACTGTTGCATTCATCTGTTGTCAGGGCACATGGAAAGTCTACCTTTTATGACAGTTTTCTGTATGTGTCTGTATTCTCTGCTACTAATAAACAACAAATTAAAACTTCTAAAAGTAATTGTCAAAGAAATAAGACTAAGCACATTTTTTCTTTTTTTAATGAAATGTATTTTAAACACATAATGTGATTTTTTTTAAGTATGTGAGGACAAAAGTGTTAATACTTTGTAAAGTAGAAGAACCAAAAGTTGCCTTAAAAATGCACCATTTTAAGAGTTTCAATCTGCACATTTTTCATTTGTTAAAGGCATGATGCTAGACACAGTTGGATTCAAATGTTTGTGGAATAAATTTGTGGCTGAGTACGTAGAAGACATAAAAAGGAACAGAAAAAGTACTGGTTTGGGAGCTAAATGCTTTAGTTTTGACTCAAACAAGAAGATGCGTTGTCTTATGCAAGTCATTGGATGTCTTTTCACTACTAAAAACGAATAACAGGCATATCTATCTCAAAAAGTTACCAAAACACTGATAAAATATGCAAAAGTTCTCTGAAAATATACATTTTTTTCTTGATTTTTTCAGAATAATATTTGCTAATATTTATATTCATAAATTCAATGAATACCATATTCATTTTTGAAAGGCTTTTACCAAGTTTAATCAAAGAACAAAGGGTTTGTCACATATATGTAGACTAAAGCAAAGCCCAGAAAATGTGCACTTTACATTCAATGATTCATAAAAAGCTAAATATGCAAGACACTTGGTTAAGGCTATACAAATGAGCAATGTTTCCTGCCCAGAAAGAATTCACTGTTAGTTTATAAACTGCTCTTTCAAATCAATCCCATATGATATCTGAATAGTCTAGTCATGGTCAGCAAAACAAATTAATTTAAATACCATGGTATGCAAACACCTGAAGTCAAACATAAGTCATTCCCTTGTTTTGTTAGGGCAGCCTAGGAAGAAAGGGCCAGATAATGACTAGAAAAAAATTATGTAAATCAAGGAAAAATTTAATTCATGTGGCTGTGAAAACTGCAATGTGATCTCTTGTTGAGGCAAAAGACAACAGTTTGAGCTGAGGGGATGAAAGAATAAAGCAAAAGGCAAAAATTAGGGATGGTGAGGACGGGATGGCAGTAACCATCTGCTATAGCTGCTTGAATACTCTCTAATTTAGACAGAGTGGGCATGTAATACCTGAAAAGGTAAGTTTATCCTAAGATGACCAAGAAACAAGAGTGCTCATTCAATGTGCCTAAGAAGTTTTTCATGTGTTACTCCAACAGAAAACATTTTAATAATTTTTTTATTAGTCCTTAAGCCCATATGGAGACTTGGGCCTGCTTTTTCACTACTGCTCACTTAATTATCACATTTTCAACACACCTGGAATTATTTCCCCAGTGTTTGTTTTCCTTATTAGATTTAGTTTTACAAGGACAGGGCATATGTCTAACTTCTTTATTTACTCAGAGCCTGCAATATAGTCAGCAATATAAGCTGTTGAATAAATCAATTAATATTTCAAAACCCTCTCAACTGCAGAAACTTTGATCCCTAATAGATCAATAGAGAATAGAGAATAGTGTTAGCTGTATATGACAAGAGATGCCCTTCAGAAACTTTCTTCAAACTAATTTCAGTAGTGTAGATTAATTCCTCATTTTTATAGTAGGATATTAGCAGATACTATATCCTTTTTAATACTGATAAATCAAGAAAAAGAAGTACATTTGTACTATTTAAAATATGACATTAAGCAAACACTAGAACTAAAATCAGGTTATAAACTTCTAAATTACCAAAGGTATGAATTTAAATGGAAAACCCAGACAACAAAGCAAAAATAGTAAAACTAGAAAATGACAACAAAATATTAAAAACAGTATATAAACACAAACATTATCTGTGATTTCAATGACTGTAATGGTAAACCACCTATAAATAAAAAAAGATGAAATGAAAAACAAAGCTCAACCATAAGTTTTGTGCAAGAAACATATCTAAAACAAAAGAACTCAGAAGGCTGATATAAAAATAAACAGCAAAGAAACAGCAAGCAAATAAAGACATAAGGAAAGCAAAGGTTCAAATATTCCTAGAAGAAAGATTACTTCAAGGCAAAAAGTGTCAAAACAGACAAAACATAACTCCTTATAGTTAACTAATTTCTATAAAATAAATATTATCTCACCAATAAATTTGACGACAAAATCGGAGTTTGAATTTCTATAGGGAAAAGTGCATGAATAGACTGAGTTCAAAACTTAGTAAGAAAGCTCTCCTAACACCTCATTCCACCTTCCATCCAGATAGTACCAATATCAGAAAAAAAGAGGATATCACAACAGATACTACAAACTTTAAGAATATTATAAGAAAATATTATGAACAACTTTTTACCACTAAATTTGAAAATTATGAGCATAAATTCATAGGAAAACACAAGCTAACAAAGTTGGTATAAGAAATAGAAAATCTGAATATTCATCCCTGTATCTATTCAATAAATTGAATCTGTAATTAAAAAACTTTACCATAAGAAAACATACGCTGAGATGACTTCACTATTAATTTGTCCAAAATTTTAAAGGAAAATACCAATCTTACAAAAACTCTTCCCAAGAAAATAACAAGAGGGATCACCTGCAGGTTCATCTTACAAGGCCAGCAAAACCTTGATACGAAAACTTGGCAAAACAATTACAAGAAAAGAAAATACAGGTCAATCTCTTTCATAAATATAAATGCAAATATCCTAAACAAAATAATAGCAAATCTAAACAGTGATAAACAAAAATGATCATACATAATGACCAAACTAGGCTTAATCCAGGAATTCAAGGTTTGTTTAACATTCAAAAAATCAAGCAGTGAAATTCACCACATAAACCAATCATTATAATTTACTATATTAACAGAACAAAAAATAAAAATCATTTGATCATCTCAATAGAGAAAAGAATTGATAAAATTCACTATCCATTCATGAGAAATATTCTTAGTAAACTAGGAATAGAAGTGAATTTCCTTAATCTGACAAAGAGCATTTATTAAAAAAACCTATAGCAAACATCATATTTAACGGAGAACCAATACTAATGTTCCTTGATTTCACAAATGAGACAAGGATATCTATGATCACCGCTTTTATTCAAGATTGGGTAAGAAGTTCTAGCCAGTAAAATAGACAAGGAAAAATATCAAAAATTTAAAGGATCAGCAAGGAAGAAACTCCAATTTGCAGATGACATTTTTATTTGTGTGTGTATAAAGTACAACAGAATCACAGATGATCTAACAAATGAGTTTAGAAAAATCACTGAATACACAGACAATATGCAAAACCAATTTATTTCTACATATTAGAAACAAACAATTAGAAAATGATACCATTTATATTAGAATCAAAAAACATTAAGTATCTGGGAATTGATCTAAAAATATAAAATCACCAGACTGAAAACTACAAAATTAATGAAAGGATATACAAGACTTGTGGATGATAAGATTTATACTGTAAGAATATCTACTATCCCCAAATTGATATATAGATTTAAATCTCAGCAGGTTTTAAAGGCAAATGGACAAACTGAGTCTAAAATTTATGTGGAAATGCGAACAGCCCATATAATTAAGACAATCTTGAACCAAGAATAACAAAGCTGAAAAACTTACACTACCAGATATCAAAACTCTATAAAGCTACAAAAATGAAGACAGTGTGGCACTGGGAAAGAATAGACAAAGAGACCAATGAAGCAGAACAGAAAGTCCTGAAACAGATTCACATATATAAACAGAACAAAGGAATAGAACATGGAGTCCAGAAACTGTCTCTCACATATGCAAATATTTCATTTATGACAAAGGATGCCCTTTTCAATAAATGGTGCTGGGTTAATTGGATAGCCATATGGGGAAAAGATAAATCCACCTCACTTCTTATACAAAAGTCAAAACAAAGCTTTAAAGTAAAACAAAGATTTAAGAGGGTAACAAAGAGGAATATGTTGATAACGCTGGAGTAAGCAAAAATTTCTTTAACAGGTCACAGAAATACAAGGAAAAGATTGATAAATTAAAGTACTTTACTTTTTTGTATACCTTTATTGAAGTATTACATGTCAAAAAGTGTAAAAAACTTAAGTATACAGTCCATTAAAGTTTCACAAAGTAAACATAGTCATGTAACCATCATCCAGATCAAGAAATAAAATACTACTAGCACACCAAAAGCCCCTGTCCCCTCCCAGTCTGTATCTCACCTCCCAACTCTATTAAAACTATGAACTTCTGTTTATCATAAAACACCACAAAGAGAGTAAAATGGTAAGCAACTAAGTAGGAGAAGATACTTGTGATATACATATCTGACCAAGGACTCATATCCAGAATATATAAAGAACTCCCAAAAGTCAGTAAGAAAAAGGCAAACAACATAAGAGAACAATGCACAAAAGACTTGAATAGACATATTCATAAAAGAGGAGAACTATATGGCCAATAAACATATCAACAGGTATTCAATATCATTAGTTATGAAGCTAAAACCATAATAAGCTAGCCCCTTCAACACCTGCCAGAATGGTTAACATTTTAAAGATTGACAACACCAAGTACTAACAATGATTTGAAGCAACTGGACCCATTAACTATTTGGTAATATCTAATAAAGCTGAACATATGCACACTCTATGACCCAGCAATCCTACAACTTAGGTACAAACCCCAAACTGAAAACACATACTAGACTATTCACTGAAACAATATTCATAATAGACAACAAGAAAGACAGAACCCAAAATAAACAAAAGTGGGGAAAGAGAAACAAACAGAACCAATGACGGGAAGAGAGAAAACCCTAACACCAAACATAAAAACATCCAGAATTAATACACACAGAGAGTTAAGAGCAGAGGTTGCACCCATGAAACAAGAACAATATAATTTTATATACAAAGACCAAGAAAGAACTGCTGAAAATCAAAAATACAATCATCAAAATAAAGACTTCAAAGGACTGAAGGTTAAAAATCAAGAAAATATCCTGGAAAGTAAAAAACAATAAGATGAAAAATACTCGAAGTCAAGATAGGAAAATAGGAGGAAAATTCTAAGATGGCCAATACCTAATTTAGAAAAGTTCCACAAAGAGGAAATGGAAAATTGAGGGACGGGGGGAGTGTTGCAGGAGAGGAAAGAATTATCAAAGAAATAAGTTCCCAAATCAAAGGACAGGAGTCACCTATATCACCTAAATTCCCACAGCGTTAATGAATAACAGACCTACAAACCACATATTAGTGAATTTTTAAACACAGATAAAAAGAAGGTAACTGAACACTTTCAGAGAGAATAAAAAAGCCCATATAAGAACAGAAATTTGGCATGGCAATGGACTTCCCACCAGCAACAGTAAAGATAGAGGACAATGAAGAATGCCTTTGAAACTAGAGGGAAAACAATTTTCAATCCAGCATTTCATGCCCCAAATTGATGGTGTTCAGGTAGAATAAAGTTATTCCTAACGTGCAAGTTCTCAAAAACTTTACCTCCCATTTTTACTTTACAGGAAAGCTACTGGAGGATGCGCTACAAATTGAAGGAGTATACTAAAGAGGAAGACAGACATGCAGAAAACAAACTCCAAAGAACAGCAAGGAAAGCCCTAGTGCAATAGTTGCAGAGAATTAACCAGGGAATTAACACAGACGAGTGGGAGCAGAGACGACTCCAGGAAATATAGGAAAAGAAAACCTATAGATTTCGGCAGAAGGAAAATATTACTGATGGGCATGTGGCAAAAATGTTGAAAACCTAATTATAATTATAAAGAAAACCAAGCAAACCAAGCATATAATTATTAAGATTTAAAACAACAACAAAGAATTATGAAAGAAAGGAGTGGTGATAATAGGGCATCACTTAACCCACCCATGAATATTTTCAGTCATAATAATGTAAACAGTGACTATTTAACCTATTTAATCAAAAGTGTGATACAACTTTGTTGGCAGCATGACAGCAGAGAGAAAGAACTAGGTTACTCATTTACCATTGTAAGAAATCAAGAATTGTCTAAAACTAACAAAGAAATGGAATACTAAGTATATCATTTAGAAATATGGAGATAATTACAAAGGGATGGACTTGACTAGAGAACAAATGCTTCTAGGAATGGGACTAGAAGACAAAGAGTTGGAGCCTATTGTTTAGAAAACGAGCTTTTAAATAGTACTATTTGAATTTTTCTTTTTTTTAATTAACATCCTTATGTTACTATGATAAAGATAAAAATTGCAAAGAAATTTCATGGATCTTCCCACATGATAGTTGCTATATTTTTCAGTGGCCTAGAAAAATACATGATAATCAGAAGTTATGAATGAGGAACTAAAATAGATTCAGTAATTTTTTTTTTTTTAATTCACACATAATCAGTCTTTCAGCTGCAACTCTTACCTCCACGTAGACTAGCAAGTCTTTATCTCCAAACTGCTTTTCTCTCCTGGGCTCCAATCTACCTATATATCCCATGATTGCTTTAAGAATATAAATTTTCTAATATTCAAATTCATATCTTATTATTTAGAAAAAAAATATTTAGCTACCTTATTATTTCCATAGTCCTGTCAAAGATATCATTCTCCCAGTCACCTGAATTCTGAGACTCTTCTCACAGGCACAGCTATCAGTCAATAAATTTTGTCAACTATTTTATGACCAGCATAAAATAAGCCCTTATCATTTATACCATAACTTCCTATGAGAGCTTCCTCAATGGTCTCCTAGACTTATCAGTCCTCATATTACATATAATAGCCAGATTAACAGCTCTGTCTAAAACAGTCTCCCCAAGTTTCTCTCTGCCTTTGAAGACCATATATTCTGTCATCCCTCTGCTTTTTTTTATTGCACTTATCAAACATGACACATTATATATGCATTTATTTGTTTGTCTCCTTGTATCCCACTAGAATGTAAGTTCCATGACAGCAGGGACTTTATTTGGTTCACTGCAGTATTCCTACTGCTTAGACCAGTGCCTGGCACAGACTGTGGGTTCAATAAATAATTTTTGAATGAATGAACAAATTTGCTAATTCAACAAGCACATATTAAACACTGACCATAATGGAAATACTGTAAATAATGCAATGATGAAGTATAATAAAGTTAGGATCAGAAAAGGAAAAAGAAGAAACACCAAGGAGGGTCTCTAAGCCCAGACTTGAAAGAATGAGGTTTGCCGAACAGATGAAGTGACATCTAAGTTCAGAATTGACGGATGAGTAGGAAATAGCCAGCTGAAGGTAAGAAAAGGAATGCCATGAATAAATGATCAGGGTGTGCAAGGAAGGCAGGGAAGAGAATGAAAAGCACATTTAAAAAGCTGAAAAAATTTCCATATGATTTGAATACGGAAGAGAAGAAAAGTTTAGGGCAGAGAGGTAAACAAAAGCCAAATTGTGAAGGGCTTTGTAAGTCATGTCAAGGTGTTTGGACTTTACCCTAAAAACTACCAGGAGGCATTAAAGGGTTTTCAGAAGAACACTATCAGATCTTCATGTCAGATACAGCTTCTGGCTGCACTATGAAGAATGCATTGAAGGGAAGAAGAAAAGAAGTGTGGAGATGAGAGGAAATGATAGGTACCTGGTGCAGGGATGGAGCAAGTGAACATTTAAGAGGTAGAGCCAATAGGTCTAGGTGATGTTTGAGATGAGAGATGAGAAGAGTCAAGGATAATGCTCAGGTTTCTGGCTTAGGCAGCCAGGTAGTCAGTGGTACCTTCACTGAAATAAGATACAAAGAAGAAAGGGAAGGTTTGACAAGGAGATGATGAAGTTAAGATGAATTTGAGGTGCTGGAGAGACTTCCAAGTCAGGAATTTTAGTAGATGAGTAGATACAAACAACTGAAGCTCAGGATAAAGATTTAGACTTGGGAATCATTACCATACAGATAGTAACTGAAGCCATAGGAATGAATGAATCACCCACTGCATGGTTACCTATAGAGAAACAGATACAGTACTCCCTGGGGGAAACCCAACATTTTACTATTAGAGAAAGGAACCTAAAAGGGCACTGAGGAAATACAACGAAGGAGGAAAACCAATAAAGTGTCCTGCTATATAATACAGGAGAGTGTTTAGAAGTCACAGTGCCTAACACTAAAGCAGGTCAAGTAATTTAAGGACTGAAATTTGTCCGTTCAGCAATATTGATGAAAACAGTTTCAGTGGCACAGTGGGGAAAAAAGCTCCATTTCAGAGAGATTTAAAAAATGAGTAGAAAGTAGTCAGTAAATACATACAATTTCAAGATGTTTGACTGTAAAGGAAAAAGAAAAAAGAATGAATGCTGAAAGGGGATACAGGTGAAGTGAATGATTTTTTGTAAGAGGGGGAAAATTTGAACATATTTAAATGCTTTTGATAATGAGCCAGTTTCAAGAGCGAGAGTGAAGATAAAAGGTAGTTGACTAGCCCACTATGGAGGTCTCTGAGAGGGTGAGAGGCAATGGTCAGGGGGGCACAGGTGTTGGAATTACCATGAGGCCACAAGGAGAAAAGCTCTGTTCTGAGGGGTAATAAGTTATTCCCTTGTTCAAAATCCTCTCAACATTTCTCATTTGCAAAATTAAACGCAAATGTTTTAGTCTATTCAACTTCAAAATTATTCAAACAAATGCAAATATAAAATGAAATATCATTTTACATTACTAAAAAGGGTACTGATGATATTCAATACTATTGAAGGCATGCTAAAACTGGAATTTAACTTGCTGATACAAGTTAAATTTGGTACAACCTTTTAAATTGTACAATCCTTTGGAAATCAATTTGGTAACATGTATCAAAAATCATGTTTATACTAATTATATTTGTGAGGCTCTAGCCCAAGGAAGCAGTGTAAAATATAAGATGCTTATTCGAGTACTACTACAATGAAAAATTGGAAATATCCTAAATTTTCAACAATATGGAAATGGTACATAAATCATATGCGTAACCAGTTGATGGAACAATATGCAGTTAATTAGAAATTATAGCACACACAAAAAACATAAAACATGAAAATGTATATAATATAATGTTAGATGATAAATTTTAAAGAATGTATAAATACATTATCATGTTTTCAAAAGAGACATTAAAATATTGAGAAAAAATACAAAAAAATTAAAAGAAAATCTTGTAGTTAGAAAAAAGAAATTATGAGCATTTTTCTTATTTTTTATTACAATTGTTTTCTCTTGTAAATAAAGTAAATAATGTTTTTAAAATTTCTAAAGGTTGACATTTAAGGAAACCATTGATGACCTGAACCATCCTCAGCTCCCACTTCTGCTCACAAAAGCCCTGATCTCCAATCGGCCTGTCTCCTCATTCCTTGCCCTTTCCCAAATAACAGCTTTGCTAACACTACTCTCCCTAATTGGAACATCCTGTCCCTCCCATCAGCTTTTCTAAATTCCACTCAGTCTTCAATGTCCAACATGTCTCATATCTTCCCCAAAGATTTCCCCAAATCTCCTAGCCATAATATGTTGTCTGTATCATTTATTTGATACTTTTTGCATGCCATCTTCCCAACATCACCTAGAATAATGCTTTCAAGTAGTACAAGACAACATATCATTTATAAAATCAAACAAACTAGAAACCTCAAGGCTATCTTGGACTTTCTTTCCTTCCTCTACCCAGGCAACCAATTTTTCTCTCTAGAGAAAAGGAATATAATATCCTCTATGGGTCTTTGTGCTTCAGCTTATCTGTTTCTCAATCATGAAAACATTATAATGAGGCTGTACTAGAAATACAGAGGTCTTCTAGAAGGTCTTCTAGAAGGAAGTGAATGCTACTAGAACACCTAGGCTGAATAATAATTTTCTAGGTTATAATAACTGAATACTGAAATATTTTATAAACTTTTCACACAATGTTTTTAAAGCATACATTTTAAAAATTTCTTTATAATCTGGAGTCATTCTAAAAGAAAAGAACAACTTCTGGAAGGGAGTAAAGGAAAGTTTCATATCTGCTAAAAGAATTAGCAAAAAAACAAAAACAAAAACAAAAAGGAAAATATTTATGATCAAATGGAAACGTCAACGCCACTTCTTCACTGGCTTTAAAAACTTACTTCCCCCCAAAAGTGAATATTCTGTAAGAAATGTAACTAATACTCCAAGACTATCAACCACACCTAAAGCCTATCGGCACCCTATAACCTAATAATTAAAAGGAAGAAGTAATAGCTCAAAGAAGACGTTTCTTTGCTTTGAGTATGAAAGATAGAAAGAAGCAATCATGAGACCAGAAAGTATCAAAGATGACATCATCAAAGAACTGAGAAACAGAAATCTCAGTTATTCAAATATTGAAAGAGGTAACCTAGGAAAGATAACCTTAACAGCAAAATCACAATTCAATTGGACTAAAAAGAATCTTGAGATGTAATTTATGACTCTGGCTGAAAAGGGACATTTTGATGATCTTACTGTTTGGGCTAACAGTCTGATAGTTGGTCAAGTTCCCCCCATCTCACTCCAGGTTTGGTTTCTAATCTAATGAAAAGGCAAGCACTCTTCAAATATGCCAACAATATTTATAAAAATGGCTGGATACTTACTCTATCATCACCACATTTTACAAATTCCATCTCCACCTTATGGTTTTGATTACCAACAGAAATCACTGCTGAATTCTGTTTAAGACACTTTCTTTTATATACCCTAATTTGTTCTTTTAAAGCTAAGGCATTACCAAGGAATCAATACATTAGAAAGTCTCAATTTTTATATTTTAGAGAATTGAAATTAGAAATGACAATGACCTGGACATAAGATGTCTGTTACACAAGACAGAATTATTCATTTTCCTTATCACGTCTCTTCTAAATTAATAACTCCACACTTATTCGAAGCCTAGATTATGATGTAGTATCTAATCCTAGTTCCAGCTCTCAAAATTCAACCACTCTAAAAGGAATACCACTAGTTTGAAAATCTCACTAAAAGAATATGATATGGTCAAAGAATAAAAATCACTATTTATATAGAAACCTCATTGTCTAATTCATTTACTTTATGAGCAAAACAAGTTCTCCAAATGGAATATTTGGCAATTTATATTACCAAACTAGTTCAATGAATCAAAGCAAAAAGTAGCAAAATCAGAAGAGTCTTTTTTGCCTATGCATTTTTTTGCCAACTAGTAGTCATCTGCCCACATGTATGTCAAAATATAACTGAAACAATCTTTCCTCTATTAAAAAACCTAAATCTAACCTAAACAGTCAGGATGCCAGATCATGATTTTAAAAACATTAATATAAAAATCGTCTCTCTACTATTTCCCTTTATTTGCCCAAAGCACTGTCCTACCTCTTGAAATCCTACTGGTGAGAGAATAGACAATAATTACCCCAATTCTTATGTTGAAGATAAAGAAGGGGGGAAGACAGATAATGTCTCAATATAATCAAAGCATCCAAAAATTGTCAGGTGACATGAGAATAAAGTGAAAAACAGCTCAAGATTTAGAGAAGTAAACTGCTAAATAATTTTCATACATCCTGTCTATGTAAGCTAAAAGGAAGATTAAACTCCCAAAAGATCTGGGCTAAATTGACATAAATTTGGGGGAAGAGTATGAGCAGGTGGGACTTAGTTTTTTTTTAAATATTATATTCACTTGAAAGGAATCTCATAAACCATAATAAAAGAAGGAAAACTTAAAAGTATTCTTTAACATACCAAAGAATAAGGAGTAATTAGTCTGGTTACTTAAACTTTAAAAAAATCTAGGTTACCAATATCTCAACCACCAGGTAAACACCCAGTAAATGTAATCACTACAGTTTTTAAAAATCTGTGACTGGACTTACGTGCAGAAAATAATTAAATTACTGTTAAAATGAGTAGAATTTGCTACTCAATTAGTCTTTGACCAAAACATTTGGGTTTGTATATTGTATTGAGAATTATCTGGCAAAGAAAAGATGAGGATAAAATTTGTTAAATACTATCTGTTCTCAATAAAACAACTGAAATTTTCAAAATAGAGTGGTATTATTAAAGATTATATTCCCACCTTCTTTATCTTTTGGTCTTTTTAAAGCAAACTGTCTTAACCCAATTAGGTACTTTCAAAAATATAAATAAAAATATTTTATGAGGAAATGATTTTTAAATCACCAAAAAGCCAAAGGACAAGATGTTCAAGACTTTAGACAGTATCTGAAAAAGAATACAACCAGGGAAAGGCTTTTATGAAGGTGGCAAAATTAGAAGTGGCAGAATCCTTTCCCTGTTGTAATGAATATACTAAAACTACTTGGTGACTATCACTGGGTGCAGTAGTAAAACAGAAGGTAAAAGCCTCACACAGAAAGCTGAATGGCCCAAAGAAAACCTAAGTGGTGACAAGAGCCTAAAGGCACATGCAGGTACGCATCTTTTATATTGGATGTGATACACTTACATGGCCCCTGTTGAATCTCTGGGGGACCAACAGTAAAGCAAGTTTAGAACTTCAAATCTTGAGACATCTATAGCAAGATGCTGATCCAATGTGGCTCCAAATATCTTCTGTTTTCCTGGCTCACCTGAAGAGGAAAAAACACTACAGAGGATGTGGGAACTGAATTTCTTTATATAGTTTCTTCTAGAGCAACTGTCTGAAAGTTTTGGCCCAATCCTTTATGAAGCCTGGAGATGAGACATTTGAGGGACTAGTGAAAAACAAAATTCAAATGAAACAGTGGAGTGAGACATCTAAAAGGGGAATATGAGAGCAAAAGATAATTGTTGTAGGTAAATCAGTGTTTCTAATCCTTATGTGGGAGGAGGCAGAGAAAGGAGAGAAAAAAAAATGCACAGATGTTTCTCCCTCTACTCCCTCACCCCAAATACTACTAAAAATTCACAAAGTTCCTAAACTTTTTGAACACCGTTAGGGAGTGAATAAGCAAGATTATTTGGAAGGTTTAAGTATTTTATCAAGTCTCCCTCCCCAGGCTACGTGGCATTATTAACTAGCAGGGAGGCCTTTCAGATAATACTTTTTTTTTTTTTCTGAAGAAAAGATTCCAGTGGAATACAGCTTAAAGCAATAAAGAAAGAGAAAAATAAAATCAATTTGTACAAAAATGGAAGTCACAAGACAATATACCATATTGACAAAGTTTAATTCCTTTTTTCAAAAGGGGAGGGACATATTTTATAAATACAAAATCCAAACAAAAAGCAGTTTCCAAATAATAGAAAATATTTTTAAACTAAGCAACAAACTGCATTCTTCATCCCTCTATGAAATATTATCCCTGAAAAGATAATCTTTAAAAAATGAAGAGAACCAAGTCTGATATACCTTACCACACAAAAAGCATAAAAATGTAGTCCATAATATTAATTTTGATTTGTTTTTAATTAACTTCGTAAATATTTCTTAAAACATTTTACCTAATTTTGTATAATTATAGTTATTCTCTTACATTCATGTGATCTTCTGGAACATAAAATGATTTTCTTTCCAAATATTCCCATTTTAACCAGAATTTACTTGAATACATCTGGTAAAAAAACAGAGAATTTTCTGAGAAATAAGATTGGAGAACCAATAAGATCCTTACCTGGCGTGGTTGTTCATTCATTCGTTGTGGGTCTGATTTCACTTTATTACTAGGATGATTTGTGACTTTGGTTACTGGTTGTTTAAAAATTGATGCTGTTTGTCTAATTGGCAATGTTGTATTCAAGTCTGGTTTACCCTGTGGATACAAGTGTGTTTTCAATAATAAATATTATATATAAACACAATTAAATGAATTCATTTTTATTAATTCAAAATCCATCACTTTGATCCAGTTTATTCCAATCTTTCCAGTCTATCTCAGCATTTTAAAGACTCTAAAGTAAATTTCTAAGCACTTTATTATCTAAGACGTATAAGAAGTTTTCTTATAATAAATGAAAATTTTTTGTACACTTTTAAATGTAAGAAAATACTCTCTCCATATAAAATTCATAATTAATCTGATTAGCAAGGAACTAAGGACTTGTAAATGAACAAATATGCTTAAGGTTGGGTAATGAAAAAGGAGAGCTTTAAGAACAACGATCAGGCCAGCAATCATTTCTACATTCTAATAATGGAGGAAAAACTGGCATGCTTGGGCATTAAAATATAAACAACCTGATCACGCCAGGCTTACATAAAACCACGTAAATTTGCCTTCTCTTTTTATATAAAAATAATTATAAATGGAATTTCTAATCCAGCAAACAGAACTTGATTTAGAAAAATCTGATAAACAGGAAGTATTCCTTATATTTAAAATAGATCACATTTAATACTTTTAAAGAGACTTAAAACTGAAGCTTCTGAGAGTCAAGCAACATATATACCTATTTTTTATTGTTATTTACTTTTCTTATTCTTTTTATTGAGAGATATTCACATACCATGCAGTCATACAAAACAAAGCATACATTCAATTGTTTACAGTACCATTATATAGTTGTGCATTCATCACCAAAATTAATTTTTGACATTTTCATTACCACACACACAAAAATAATAAGAATAAAAATTAAAGTGAAAAAGAGCAATTCAAGTAAAAAAGAACACTGGATGCCTTTTTTGTTTGTGTTTTTGTTTTTTTTAGTGTTTTGTTGTTTTTTTTTTCCCCTCCCCCATTTTTCTACTCATCCATCCATAAACTAGACAAAGGGGAGTGTGGTCCATTTGGCTTTCCCAATCACACTGTCACCCCTCATAAGCTACATTTTTATACAATCGTCTTCAAGATTCATAGGTTCTGGGTTGTAGTTTGAGAGTTTCAGGTATTTAGTGCTAGCTATTCCAATTCTTTAGAACCTAAAAAGGACATACCTATTTTTAATCAATCAGTAAGTGAAATGTAACATGTTCTACTGATATTTTCAAAAAGTGTTATTACATTTATTTGCAATGTTTAAACAACAAAAGCGAAAGGAGAGGAACAAAACCCACAGTAATTGTATGTTCTGATTTGACAAATGAAAAAAAAGGTCATATATATCTGGACACAATAGACAACGATACATATTTGATATAGAAATACACTTGATAAGTTTACAGGAAATTCTATGGACTTTTATCTTTACAGCTATCTCAGGTAGAAATTGTAATAACTTTCATACTCAACAGTGGTTCTCAAACCTGTGTGTGTGTCCAAATTACCTAGAAGGCTTGTGAAAACTGACTGCTGGGCCTGTTGCTTGATTATTCAGGTCTGAGGTGGGGTCTGGGAATTTGCATATCTACTAAGGTCTCAGGTTATGATGCTGCTGGGCCTGATACCACCGCTGGAGAACCACTGTTCTTTGATTGCAAATTGGGGGCAGGTGGACCAAGTCTAACCCACAGATATGTTTTGTTTAGTTTTCGGTGTCTTTAAAAAACCAAGCCAACATTAAAAAAATCTGAAGACTTCACAAAAATCCAGTACATCAGCCTCTCTTAAAAGTGAAAGACTGGTTTGACAACCACAGCCTCCAAGAGATGAGCAGAGGCTGTCCATCAGAGGGATCCAGGCTTCAATTTGCAACATTCCTCAACACTCACATTGGTATTACCTGTCTGGGCCCTGAAGGCACTGAGTTTGTGAGCTCTGCTTAAACAATATTATCATGCCTAGAAAGGTAAACATCACAATAAATTAATCTGGCAATTATTACAATTACTGTATTATTTGGACCCACAATTAATCCCTCCTCCCCCACCTCTTCTCTGTATGTCTTGGGCATGCTTTTAATACCTTTATTTCACTCAATATTCTCCCATTGTATGTGTTTACCTTTAAAAGACAAATTAATCTCAGATGACTCTAATATTTTCCAGGTATTTAGCTTTCTTGTTTTTACATATTTTTAAATAAATAATTTAATTCAAAAGTGCTCAAACATAGCCATCAAAAAGACTGCAAAACAGCCACCCAGTGAAGCCTAGGAACATGTATCTTTAAAAGCTCTCATAGAAATTCTGTGGCACGTAGCAGGTTTGGATGTCTGATTTATGCCATGTAGAGCATTATCTGAAGCCACCCAACCTACACAAAATCAATATTCGATCCAACAGAATCTTAGAATAGGAATGCTTATGGGGAATTAATTAACCTTTCCTGGCACTAATTAGGTATAATTAGCATGTATCTCTCTGTATCACTAAACAATACCTTGTTTGGCTTTTAATGTTTTGTTCTTTATTAAGAGTAATATTTTCTCTAGTATTAGAAACAAAGATGGCATCAGTAGACATAGAAGCATACTGCAATTGTTTATATATGGAAACATATTAGAGCCTACAAAATTCTCATTATTACAAAGGATGAACTGGCGGCAGAAGGGACTATTGTAAACCATGTATCCTAAATCCATAAAGACTGAAAAGAAGCACAGAACATGTAAACTATTGATACTGCAATGGTAAGGCTTATTTTTTTTTCATTAATTCATTTTTTGGGGGGTGTAATAAATAAAAATTAAGAGAAAAACTGGTTATTCAATATACATAATTAACTTCCACAGTCTGTCAATAAGACGGTTCACTCCCTGATGGCATGCGATAGGCGAGATACCACTGCAGTGTGCTGCATTACAATCTTATCTCATTCTTATTTTGGTTTTTATTATTTTTATTCCTTTTAAATGGCTTGAAAGCTCAGAAGGCAAAAAGAATTTGAAGGCAAAAATAATTTTTTACTCCAAAATAGTATCACGCAAAGAGAGTAATCTACAAAGCTGGACGAACCAGTTTTCCCAGAAACTGTCACAAAAACAGTAAATTTTACTGCCACTCTCCCCTGAGGACTACCAAATAGTCACTATTAATACTTACCCAGTTGTGTATCTGAGTTTTTCTAAACAATCAATCTGCCATAAATTTAGGGGTTAAAAAGAAACACTTTTGTACAGAACAAAGATTAAAACTATTCATATATTTGAAATATTCCCTTTCAATATAAGAAAACGTGAAGCATTTCTTTATATTACCAAATTAAATTGACAAACAGATTCTAAAGTTAGAACTAAGTTTCCAATCTTTGATAAATCTCCGCTTCAGGCTAGCTTTCAAATAAAAATTTAATTAATTTATTATCAACTTTGAAGGGTTTACTCTATCCTTGTAGGTGCTGGAAAGAATACAAACATTCTTAATTTTTAAAAAATTGTACTTCATGTCTTTCCGTCAAGTATCTGAAGGAGCTCTCTGTATACTCACAAAGGACAAATATGCAATTGAAATTTTTAAAAATAGAAAATAAAAAAAATAGCAAATCAAGGAAGGACAAAACAAATTTCCTCTTGAAAAGGTTAGCAGTTATTAAACTAGAGCTGACAATCAAACTGGATCTGAACTTTCTGGAAGTTGGGGCAAAAAGAGAAACATGAAATTATATAGATGTGATAAGACATGATCCGAAAAGAGGAAGCATACCAATTAATGAGAAAAATTAAAACTCTCCCAATATTAAACCTAGAAGAAAATGTACAGGCATTCAACATTATAATAAGCAGATTACAAATGTTTTTTTTTTTTTTTCAATGACCTAGAAAAGCCAAGAAAATAACATTCAAAGGACAATTCAGTGAAGGTGATTCTGGAGGAGACTAGACTACTGTGGTCTAATTTTTGTGCAGCCTTTCTGGGGTCTAACTTGATTAAGGGGAAGAAAGAGTATAACTGAAGTGGTGGGTGAAGAGCATATATCAAAACCAGCGATTTTCAAACATCTGTGCATTCCTACCCCCCAAAACAATTTTGAAAATGTATGTACCCTACCTACATTTTAAAGTTGACTTCAAGAGTATTTTATATTTTATTTAATGTAAATAGTTGCAAAGGGTGCACTTACCAAGGTGTTTTAAATACTGACACTTTTAAATAAAATTGTTATACCACTTTAAAATACATCTACCAGAATCTAAATATACCCACCATCTACCATTTACATATGAATAAACTCATAAATGGTTGTAATTTTTTCACTCCCTCTCTTCTTTGAACTAATAATTTTAGTCCCATGGTTATTTCCTATTTTAAACATGAAAATCTTTTAATTAATCATGTATATGACATGAGACTATTTTTAAAAATTTTCTGTGACCATAAAACTGTTAGTGATAAAAAAAAATCTTCTTCTGGTCTATTGAAAATATTAGGCTATAACTAATATATAATATTAAATAACTAATATAGTACTAATAATTATAACTTAATAATTATTGAAAGATAAAATTCATTATATATATATATATCTTACTGAGATGAATTTTTACATTAAACTAAAAATAATTTCATGACCTTGGATGAATATTACTAGTTGCTAGAATGGTCAAGGTTTAGCATCACTTCTATTTCTATTCATTTTAGAGAGGTCGTACTGAGAAACCTTGTTCACATAAACCAGTAGATAGAATGAGTTTTATTCTATGCTTCTCAATTCTTCAAACTGCTTTTGAGTTATATGTCAAAATATCACACAGCAAATCATCAAAAATTTTTAAAAATCAGCTGATATCTGCATTAAGTCCTGTATAAACTTTGCTGAAAGAATTGTACTTGCATTAAGATTTGACAGTTGCCAAGTCATTTGTTTTCTCAACATCAATATTTAGAATTGTCCACTTATAGGGATAAAACATTTTACACCATGGAAATATTGTGGATGAGTGAGAAATGTGCTTTTCTTTTATAAAATGGGAGAAGGATGACTATGAAAAGGGATTGGCAAAAATGAGTGTACTTCCCTTACAGGTACAATCTGAGATCAATTGAAGGACAGGGTATAAATGGCATTAAGAATATCAAAAAAAGATTCCTTTAAAACCATCCATGTGTGCATACACTCTTCACACAGCATAGTTTGAGCACCGGTGACTTAGACTATATATTCCAAATACCATTTTCTCAGCCTGGCTTTGGAATGAAGTTGTATGAGGAAGGGTTCAAAATTGTACATGTTCCATGACAAGAGTCTAGAAGACTTATTTTACCTTAAATTTTATGCAGTTTATACTTTATTTTAAAAATCAGTTATGTTTGTTTTAATTTAAAAATGTTTTTCTACTCACCCAAAATGTTTAAATAAAATTGATATTTTGAAGTACATACAAGTATCATTTTTTATTCTGTGCTTTTGCAAATACCACATACCCTTAAGAGATTTTAGACCCCAATTTAAAAAGCAAAGACTTTACTGCTTAAGGTCAGTTTCCTCATCCGTAAAAAAGGATAAGAATTATTCCATGAGATTCTTACAAAAATCAAATGAGATGATGTATGTATGATGCTGCTGTTGCTGCTGCTGCTGTACTTTCATCTAGTCAGTTACTGAACAAACACCAAGTGCCTACGAGTTGCCTGGCACCGACTAGATGCTGGGTAAAACTATGAACAAAACACCAAAATTCCCGCCTTCAGAGCATACATTTTGGGGTTAGGTGGGAGGCAATAATTAACAAAGTAGGTTTATAATATAGTCATGATGGCACATAAACTCTGAATAAACAGTAGCTATTTCTATTAACATTAACATGTTATTGAACATGCTGTTGAAATTTAGAAAACTACCCTATTAAGCATACTCCAAAGGAAATCCATCCCATTTCACCAGAAGGTGAGCCTGAGTTGTACCTTTAGGTCAAACCCAAATTACATTCAAAAAGTAATTTCAGACTTGATACAGAAAATGAACAGAAGCTTCCACAAAAAGCTAAGTCTCTTGCTAAGTTTCAGTGTTTTTTTTTTTTTGAGGTGTAATTCATGCACCATAAAATTCACTGTTTTAAAGTATATAATTCAGTGATTTTTTAGTATATTCACAAGGTTGTACAACCTCCATAGGATTTTGCAAAAAGAATATAACTGGGATCTACGATTTTGTACCGAAAATCCACTTAGTCTAATGTAAGGAACAAGATAATTCCTTTTTCTTTTAAAGCTCATGGAATCATATTATAAAATCAATAGAATGAGTGGACAAAAACTTGAAATTTATTTAAAAACGACTATACACTTGTAGTTAATTGAAGAGGGGGAAAAGGATTGAAATTCATCATTGAAAACAAGCTTTGAAAAGTTCTGCTTGAAAAATATTTACCTCTTGGAACTTTAATTATCAACGGATATAAGACAAAAGATGTTAAAGAATTTCAACCAGATACCTAGAGCACCCCTTCTCAAAATAAGGCATCCATTGTATGTAATCAATTATTGCCTTTACATCTAGGTTGGCACTAATTATGTACACATGCTCAGGAAAATGGTGGAAATAGTCACACAAATCATTTTCAATAGAGCTTAATTTTCCCACTGAACTAGGGTCTACAAAGTTAGTCAACTCTTCTGGGCCTATGAAACTTAACTGAAATAGCCCTCAATCATCAACAGAAGACTGGGTATCCATAATAAATCTTGCTAAAGCCATATTAAACGCAATTATGTCCCCAAATCTATCTTCATTATTAGCACTACAGTCAAGCTCAGGCCCTGTCAACAGGTTCTATAAACTTGGATACATTTGAAACACTAACATATATGATTTAAACCTAGTATCATACAGAACAGATTATTCTCAAAAGCAAGCCTTTTGAAGATGGCAGCATAGAGAGGAGTGGAAGCTAAGTAGTCCCCCTGGAACAACTACAAAAAAAACAGAAACAACTAGTAAATAATCCAGAATAACTGCGGGGGGACAAACGAGACCATCCACTCATCACACACCAACCTGAATTGGGAGGAATGCCCGAGAACACAGCATAAAATCTGTAAGTAAAACCTGCGGATCCAAGTCGTGAGACCCCTTCCCCCATAGCCCGAGCTGCAAAGCCTCGTGGTGCCAGAGAGAAGCTCTCTCCTAGAAAGCGAATATAGCTCAGCTGAGCTCCAACTGGGGTTTTAAGTAGCTAGTGTGAACTGCTCACTACAGGTACGCATCCCCAAAAAACAGACAGAGGCTTTGGGTGATGACTGACCTTGGAGAGCCAGAGGGTCGCCTTGGACTGGGTCTGAAGGGACTATCTGTTTCTTTTTCAGCTCAGTGGAGAAAGCCCCAGTGATATTCAGTTTCCAGGGCTGTGACTTGGGGAAGGGTGGAGACAGCACAAGGAGCGAGCGAGACCACTGAAATGCTAATGACCTCCACTTGGGGGCTCTGTCTTCTCTAGGAGGAAAGGGGTGGGGCCCTTTCCATTCAGAACCAGACCCCAGAGCCTGGGGGAACATGGCCATACCTCCTCACACCAGTCAAGAATTATAGGTTAACAGGCATCACCTGCTGGGCAGAAAAGCACAGTGACCTGAGGTATCAAAGGGTGGAGCAATTTTCTAAGACACACCCACAGGGAAACCAGGTACTGCATATTTCTTCCCTCTGGGACCTCAGCCTGTTCTGGTCTGGGAAAACCTGATTTGGATAATCAAGGAAACCATGCCTAGACAACAGAAAATTACAACCTACACTAAGAAAAACAAAGTTATGGCCCAGTCAAAGGAACAAACGTACACTTCAACTGAGATACAGGAATTTAAACTAATGCTAAATCAAATCAAAAAGTTTAGAGGAGATATTGCAAAAGAGACAGTCTGTAAAGGAAACACTGGGCATATATATGGCAGAAATCAAAAGTTCAAAAAAACAACTAGCAGAATCTACAGAAATGAAAGGCACAACACAAGAGATGAAAGACACAATGGAAACATACAACAGCAGATCTCAAGAGGCAGAAGAAAACACTCAGGAACTGGAGAACAAAACACCTGAAAGCCTACACGCAAAGGAGCAGATGGAGAAAAGAATGAAAAAATATGAGCAACGTCTCCGGGAACTCAAGGATGAAACAAAGTACAATAATGTACGTATCATTGGTGTCCCAGAAGGAGAAGAGAAGGGACAGGGGGCAGAAGCAATAATAGAGGAAATAATTAATGAAAATTTCCCATCTCTAATGAAAGACATAAAATTACAGATCCAAGAAGCGCAGCATACTCCAAGCAGAAGAGGTATGAATAGGCCTACGCCAAGACACTTAATAATCAGATTATCAAATGTCAAAGACAAAGAGAATCCTGAAAGCAGCAAGAGAAAAGTGATCCGTTACATACAAAGGAAGCTTAATAAGACTATGTGCGGATCTCTCAGCAGAAACCATGGAGGCAAGAAGGAAGTGGTGTGATATATTTAAGATACCGAAAGAGAAAAACCGCCAACCAAGAATCCTATATCCAGCAAAGCTGTCCTTCAAATATGAGGGAGAGCTCAAAATATTTTCTGACAAACAGACAATGAGAGACTTTGTAAACAAGACACCTGTTCTACAGGAAATACTAAAGGGAGCACTACAGGGTGATAGAAGACAGGAGTGCGTGGCTTGGAACACAATTTTGGGAGATGATAGCACAACAATGTAAGTACACTGAAAAAAGATAACTATGAATATGGATGAGACAGAAAGGTGGGGAGCATGTGAGACACCACAAGAAAGGAGGAAAGATAAAGACTGGGACTGTGTAACTTGGTGAAATCTAGAGTATTCAACAATTGTGATAAAATGTACAAATATGTTCTTTTACGAGGGAGAACAAGCAAATGTCAGCCTTGCAAGGTGTTAAAAATGGGGAGGCATTGGGGGAGGGATGCAATCAGCATAAACTAGAGACTGTAACTAATAGAATCATTGTATCATGCTTCCTTTAATGTAACAAAGGTGATATACCAAGGTAAATGCAGATAAGAGGGGGGGATAGGGGAGGCATGTTAGACGCTTGACATTGGTGGTATTGTCTGATTCTTTATTCTACTTTGATTTAAGGTTATTTTTCCTTTTGCTGCTTCCTAGCTGTCATTTTTTTTTCCTCCTTCTTTTGCCTCTCTACCTTCTTTGACTCTCCCTCCTGCCTTGTGGAAGAAATGTAGATGCCCTTATATAGATAGTGGTGAAGGTGGTGAACACATAAATGTATGATCATGCAGAGAACCATCAATTATTTACTTGAGATGGAATGTATGGTGAGTGAACAAAACCATATTAAAAAAAAAAAATGGGTTGATGACAAAACCTCGAGGGCAATATACTGAGTGAAATAAGCCAGACACATAAGGACAATTATGGCAGGGTCTCACTGATAGGAATTAATTATAATATGTAAACTCATAGACATGAAATATAAGGTACCAAGATATAGGACAAGATATAGGTTTAAGAATGGGGAGTGGTTGCTTAGTATGAGCAGAATGTTCAACTAGGATGAACTTAAATGTTTGGAAATCAACAGGGGTGTTGGTAGCAAGATGTGAGAATAACTAACAGCACCGAATGGTGTGTGAATGAGGTGGAAAGGGGAAGCTCAGAGTCATATATGTCACCAGAAGGAAAGTTGGAGGTCAAAAGATGGGAATGTAGAAAACTGAATCCTATGGTGGGCAATGTCCATGATCAACTATACAAATACTAGAAATCGCTTCCATGAACCAGAACAAATGGATAACAATACAATTAGAAGTTAATAATAGAGGGGCATATAGGGAAGAACTATATACCTATTATAAACTATATACTACAGTTAGTAGTATTTCAACATTTTTTCATAAACAGTAACAAATGTACTATAGCAATACTAGGAGTCAACAATTGAGGGGGGTTGGTTAGGGATGGGGAGGATTAGAGTTTCCTTTTCTTTTTTTCTTTTTTCATCTTTCACTTTATTTCTTGTCTGGAGTAATGAAAAGTTTCTAAAAATTGAACAAAAATTAAGTGTGATGGATGCACAGCTGTATGAGGGTACCCAGGGGCAAGTGATTGTACACTTTGGATCTTTGGATAATTGTATGGTATCTGAACAATCTCAATAAAAATGAAAAAAAAAAACAAAAGGCAAGCCTTTTGCTAACACAAAGTTCTTCTATTCACTCTTTGCTTCCCAGTTATCTTTATCCAATCAATATCTAAAAACATGGCTCAAATATGCTAACAAAATGGAAAAGTACCGTAAGATAACTTGTTAGTTATCTCCATTTATTAGCTAAAGATATCTTTAATAGCTATACATACATAAAGATAAATAACCTTTATTTATTTAAGGATATTTCTGTTTATAACACAAAATTAGAAGTTCTTTGGACAAGAGACTAACAAGTAGTTCTAGTGTCCTTTGCTACATCTTACCTTTCTTCTTTTATTCATTCATTAAACAAGAACTGTCCAAGCCATCATCTCTGCCTGGCAAGTACAATGGCCTAACTGACCCGGACTTCTACTTCTTCACTTCTACAAATACATTCTCCATATAGCCATGAAAGTAATCATATTAGCCACACATAAAGCCCTCAAATGGCATTCTATGCCACTCCTTATGGGTCTTGCAAAGCCCTATGATCAGGCTTATCTCCTTCTTTGACCTCACCTGGTATTATTCTCCCACTCACTAAACTCCGGCCACCATGACCTGCTCTGTGCAGTTGATATGCTAAGTGTTTTCCTGCCTTAGGGGTTGTGCACTGTCTATTCCCTCTGCATGACTGCTCTTTCCTCTGGTCTTTCTACAGTGGCTCCTTCTTGTCAGTCAGATCTCAGCCTAACCTCTGCTGGTCACACAACCTAAACAGCCACTCAGTCACTCTTACTTCACTCTAATTTACTGCATAGCATTTCATATTTTAAATTGAGTATTAGTCTGTCTCCCCACTAGATTATGTAGCTCCATGAACACAGAAACTTCCTCTAACATATTCTCAGAATCTAGAATAATGCCTGTGCATATAGAACATGCTCAAAAATTCTATGGGGACCAGACCTTGATCAAGATGGCAGAGACAGACACTTCAGGGCTCCATACACCCACAAAAGCTTTGAAAACCAGCAAGAAATGGCAGAAACACCTTTCTCAAGGTTCCAGAAAACAGGTAAAGGACTGCATTAATAAGGTGAGCTCCAAGTAAAGAAAAAGTCTACCTAAAAGCAATCAGATTCCTTGGCACCTTGGCTGACCCGTCCCCTATTCCTCACCAGATCAGCACAGAGCCAGCCTGTGCAACCAGTCTGGATCCCTGGTCTGGGTTCCAGAAGGGCCAGAGTAATCCTCATGCGCAAACTGGGAGCTTGTATGTTTGCCTCTAATTTTTGGTGGTAGCCTGAGAGAACATCCCAGAACATGCCCTGCATGTAGAAGGTGGCTTGCAGAGCTCTCCTATAGAAGGCTGTGGGACAGCAGTCAAGTAGATGCCTGAGGCAAGGGAATGCTGGCTCTAGAACTTACAGTGCAGTGCCTGACACCAGGAAGAAACTGTTTCCTAAGGAACAGGGACATTCAGGAACTATGCAAACAGGGGCCATAGGTGCGTGCCCAAGACAGGACCCATGTGCAGAGTCTGAATCCCAACAATAACACATTAAAATACCAAAAATATCCAGGATTCAATGAAAGATTATAAAACATAAAAAGAAACAGGAAACCACGGTCCAGACAAAAAAGATTAAGCATTAGAAAGCATCAATCAGGAGAATCAGACATGAGACATACTATACAAACACTTTTTAAAAATGGTCTAAATGTACTAAAAAAAGCTAAAGGAAAATATGGTCAAAGAACTAAAGGAAATGGGGAAAACAACAGAAGAACACACAGAGAATATCAATAGAAGGATGTAAATTATGAAAAGGAGACAAATGGAGCTGAAGGCCACAGCTAACAGAAGTTAAAAATTCCCTAGAGGGGTTCAACAGCAGACTGATGCTGACAGAAGACTCAGAGAACTTGAAGAAAACTGAAATTATCCAGACTGAGGAGAAAGAAGAATGAAGAAAAGTGAACAGAGCTTGAGGAACCTGTGGGACACCATCAAGTACACCAACATATGCACTATGGGAATCCCAGGAGAATTAACAAAAATGGACAGAGAGAATATTCAAAGAAGCAATGGCTGGAAAATTTAACAAAAGACATAAATACAGACATCTAAGATGCTCAATGAACTCCAAATAGACCCACACTACAGCATAATTATAATCAAACTGTCAAATACCAAAGATAAAGACAGAGTTCTGAAAGCTGCAAGCAAGAAGCAACATGTTACATACAAGGGAGCCTCAATAAGATCAAGCACCAATTTCTCATTGGAAGCCACAAAAGCAAGAAAGCAGGAGGAGGATGTGTTTAAAGTGCTGACAGCAAAAACTTGCCAACCAAGCATTCTATATCCAGCAAAAGTGTCTGTCAAAAATGAGGGAGGGGTTAAGACATTCCCAGAAAAACAAAAGTTGAGACAATTCATCATTAGACTGGCCCTACAAGAGATACTAAAGAGAGTTCTGTAGGTTTAAAGGAAAGGACAATAGACAATTGATTGAAGCTATATGAAGAAATAAAAGTCTCTGGCAAGGGTAACAACATGGGCAAATATAAATGTCAGTCCTACTGTATTTTTGGTTTGTAACTCCACTTTTTATTTCCTACAGGATCTAAAAGGCAAATGTATAAAATGTAATGACAAATCAGTGGCTTTGTAGTCATAATATGTAAACATGTAATTTGTGACAACCACATAAAGGTGGGGGGACACAGGGGTATAGGACCATGGTTTGTATATACTATTGAAGTTAATTTGGTAGCAAAGCAAATGAGATTGCTATAGATTTAGGACATTAAATTTAAGCTCCGCAGTAACTGCAAAGAAAATATCAGAATATATGCAAGTTTACAGTGACAGAAATTAGAATACAGGTTTCTAGGAGCAGGTGAATAGGCTGTTGATGCATAATTGGTATAGAGTTTCTTTTTGGAGAAATAGATAGGTTTAGTAATGGAAGGTGGTGAGGGTACTGTGATATTGTGAATGTGATTAATCCCACTGAATTGCATGCTTGGGAGTGGCTGAGATGGAAAAGTTTATGTTGTATATTATGTTCCAACAATTAAAAAAGAACTAAAGAGACAATGACAGTTAAATGCAATACATGACCCTGAATGGGATCTAACAAGGAAGGAGAAAAAGATCAAAAGGACATTATTGGAGCACATAAAAAAACTGGAATGTAGAATGTAAGCTGTATATCAATGCCAAATTTCTTAAACTTGATAACTGTTCTTAAGGTGGTTACATAGTGAATGTCTTTGTTTTTAGGAATATACATGGCAGTAATAAGTGTTCAAAGAACATGTTGTAGACAACCTATACTCAAGTGTTTAGAAAATGGATTGATACGATTGTTGGATGGACAGATGGATACACAGGATGATACAGGAAATTTGGGAAAATGTTAAAATTGATGGATCTGGGTATCTGGGGAGGAGGTGATATGTTGGAGTTCTCTGTGTAGGGTTTGTATTATCTTTGTAGTGTCCTGTAAGTTTCAAAGTATTTCAAATTAAAAAGTTAAAAATTCTATGGAATAAATGGATGGATAAATGTCTGTAATGTCTAAGGTGTTGTGCTCTGCAGTCCCTACTCAAGAATAGTTACATTTTCTGTGTTAAACCAGTTACAAGTGCAAAATAGGTGGAAAAATATTTCAACATAATCTACAACATTCACCTCAAAATTATTAAGAACGGAGTCATTTGAATTATCTGCCTCAAGATTATCAATGAAAGAGAAACAGTCCCTAGACTTGTCCCATCCATTATATTTAACAACATTCAGCTATGCTTATACATAAATGTGGTCAGACTCTTCCTATGAATTGCACAACCAACCCTACGAAAGTCTACAAACGGTATTTTTTGCAAAATTTGTGTCAAATCATAGTGGTATTATCTCATGAAATGATGGTTGCAAAGAATCTATAACTCAGCAGACTGCTGAAATGAGATGAACATATAAAAACATGGCAGGAAGCATGCCAGGTTGCTCTTGGAGAAATGAGGTTCACAGAAAACATGTTCTTTAATTATGAGTCTAAAATGCAGATCAACTAACTCTCTGAAACTTACCTGTAACTTTTCATCTGTATAGTTAAAAAAGAAAACCATCTAAAATTTAGCATAGTGATTCTAAACCATAGGACTGCAGACCTCTTTTGAGAAATCTCTGAACATACAAGACAGTAAAATGTTGTATATAATTTCAAAGGTCCATAGACCCCTGACAGCACAATGACCTCTGGTGGGGGGTGGGGGAGACCTGGATCTTATACACTCTCCTTGGAAAAATGGAACTGAAGAGAGGAGACTGGTATGAAGATTAACCACGAACTTGGGGCAAAGTGGAAAGTAATGTCAATTAACAGGGTTGTTAATGTGCAAGTTACAGAAATGGGACAAGGTTATCCTTTGGATGGGTTGCACAGAAAACTTAATTAGTAATAATAGTAACTTGGTGATAAACAGAGCTAATCAACTTTGGATACTAACAACCCCTTTCACATTCTTTCCTATCAAGTGCAGTTTCCATGGTACATCATTGTTATTACCCTGCAAATGTGCCTAACTTTCTCTCTCTTCAAAATCCCAACCCTGCAGTTTTTCCACTTGTGCTTTAGACACCATTCTCTTTAATCTTTTTAAACTCTTTAAAATGGTAGAATAGGTAACCAAATCAATATCCCTTTCATCTACCATCTCTCTCCTACCCAAAAAAATTTATTTGAAAGAGTGGTCCACACTGTCTGATTTTATCTTTCATTTATTTTTCAACCCAATCCAATCTGGCTTCTGTTTCCACTGAAATTGTTATGAAAATTATTAATAACCTCCATGTTACCAAACTCAGTGGAAATTTCCCTGTGTTCCCCCATTCAAGCCTTCAGCAGCAATCAATAAACCTTACCACTCTCCTTTTTTAAAGATTCTTCTCTCCCAAGTCTATCCTACTTTACTAACCATTCCTCAAGTCCACTTTGCTGATTCCTTCACTGTGAACTGCTTGAAAAAATTCCATAAATATTTAGAATATATCAAGCCTAGAATCACTACTGTGAACAGACTGCCTTTTTAGCTTTTGAAGCAAAGGCTTTTAGCTTTTGAGGTATAGCCCTAGAATTGTGCTATCCAATATGGTAGCCACCAGGCATATGCAGCCATTTAAAATTAATTAAAGAAAAATAATAAATTCCATTTATTCAGTCACACTAGTCACATTTCAATTACTCAACAGTCACACATGATTAGTAGCTAAGACATTTCCATCATTGCAAAAATTCTATTGGATAGTGTTGGGCTATAACTTCTCCCTTTAAGTAAGCTCAGAAAAATTGCAACTTCAAATATCAAGTCTATGCTGACACTTTCAAATCTTTCTGATGGAATCTCTTCAGTAACCTATTTGCTATCTCCACTTTACTTTGTCAAGCTGAAGAGACGGGGTGGTGGCTGGAAATGATTATGGCAATGGCAAGAAAAATCAACCAGGCACAATGTAATTAAGGATGGAAGGGATTTTCAGGAACATGCTTCGAGTCTGAGATCAGCAAGAACAGATATTGCAAAAACAATAGATGTTAATCAAAAGACAATGCCCATTCCATTCCACCCATCAAGTTCCAAAAACTAAAAAAAAAAAACTTTGCAAAGATCTTCAAAGGTATCTTTTCAACCACACCTGAAGATATTAATCACCAGTAAACTCACCTTGGATATGGAAAAAATACTAAATTAAGATCACAGCTTATAATCAATCAATATAAACTACTATTTAGCCTGTGTCAAAGTATATTTTGTTAACTACATCTCTAATTCTTTTAAGATAGAATTTTAAAAAGAAAAAAACACGTAATAAGGCACTTCACTCAGTGCACTTTATAGTATATTGGTCAGTAAAATTTTCTTCATACTGTACTGTTACAAAAAACAGTAAATAGCATATATACTGCACTGTAAAAAAGACATAATAACAGTCATTACTTAGCCACAAATAAGTTTTCTGCTTTATAGAGATATTTAATGTTGGTGTCACTCCAAAAGAGAGCTTATTTTAAAAAACGCAAAACTCCATTTTATGGCTGCTTAACTAAAATAAGATTAGATGCAAAAATAAAAAGCACACCCCAAAAAGTTCATAGAAAACTTCAGGAAACAAAGAAACTGAAAGCCATTTCCAAAATAATGTATGGTATATTAATTTATTCATTCAATAAACATTTAATAACACTATAAACTTCTGGTATGAGGTGGATATTAAATTAAATTAATATGAAGCAAACATTTATTAAGTACCTACCATGTGCTAAACTTTGGACTAGAGATACAAAGACAAAAAAAGACATAGTCCCTGCCCTCATGGAGCGCACAGTCTAACTGAAGCAGACAAACAATAACAAATACAATGGCAATGCACCAGCAAAGCACTGTGGAAGGAGGGACTGGTTCTGCCTGGAGAATGCAGGGCAGGCTTCACAGAGATGGAGACAATGGAGCTGAGCCTTGGATGAGTAGGAGTTCACCAGATGGAAGGGAAGGGGGGAAGCACATTCCAAGCAGAGGAAACAGCACATGAGCAAGCAGTCTTGAAAGTACATGCCAGGGTGCCAGATGATGAGTGGTCCAGCGCAGCTAGAGCATAAAGGTGCACACAAACTAAAGAGATGAATTAGATTTTTGTTTTTGTTTTTTAATTAATCATAACTGTCAGGAAGTAAATCTTCATATTACACTAGATTTAGCTAAACTGTGATTCCAGTAACAATAGGTATATTAGAGAGTATTCCATTCATTTGATAAATATGTAATGTCCTTCTACAGCTGCCCAGCAATGTGGTTAGAGTAACTACATTTTAAAAAGACAGTTTCAGAAATACAAACTTAATTTTCCTCTATACATTTAAGAAGCAAAATAAACCTGGAGTAAAGATTTCCTTAAGCTGAAATCAGAGCTTTGCCTAAACATACACAAGATCCTAACTTTTGCTAACTTGCTTCCTCTGTTCCTACCCCTAACCCTTATCCTTCCTAACACCTTTGTAACTATCAACCCAAACAAACCCCATAGTTAAGCAATACAGAGGTGATTTCAGCTTTCCCTTCCCATTCTGCCTCTCCAGACAAGTACTTGCCAATGCCCTTGTGGAAACCAAAGCAAAGTAGTATGACATGAGGAAACAAGGCATTCTGACCTCCATACCAATTTTTGGAAATTAAACTACTGTAAAACAAACTAGTAAGCAGAATTCTCAATAAAGACAGACATGAAGCAGAGCTCCCATTCGTGCATGAGAAGCAAGAAAGCTTGGGTCAAAAAGCTTCCTAAACTGCCCACCAAGCGATACTGTTGACCATGGTGGCTTGAGATTTAGGAAGATGGGAGCTTAGGGAAGGGGCAATGAGGAAAGGAAAGGAACTAACATATCAAATGCTATGCCAGATGTTTTTAAATGACTTTCCATTTACTCCTCACAATAATGCTAAGGGAAAGAGTTTATCTTAATTTTACAAATGAGAAACCTGATGCCCCCAGAAGTGGAAACTTGCCCAAGACTCCATATGTGGAAGAACTTTTACATAAAATCAAGTCTGTCTGGGTCCAAAGCCCTTTACACTCTACCTCAATGCCTCTGGGCCCCTATAATGAACGCAGTATCTCAAGGTTCATGCAGGGTATATCCATCATATCCCAAGAAAGAACAGCCCCTACACTTCCTCCATTAGTCTCATGCAGTCAGTGTTACCCAGTTGTGATGGCAACACACATACACACATATTCCTGAAATTTACAGGAAGAAAAAATTTGAGAAAAAATGGGTGTACAGGATTAGCTGCCATTGGGGGAAAAGAACTTGTCCTTGTAATGATATTTGGGTACTTCTGTACAGATAAATTAATATCATAACTCAGAATTACTTTGTTTAAATTCTTATACAAGAAACTATAAACTAAGAAGCTCAATAAAAATTGAGCCAATGGAAAACTCTCCAACAGTATTAGTATGAGGATATTGTTCCTAAGAGTCATTATCCTCAAACTACCAGAAGTTCAAGATAAAAACTGCCCTTTCTCAAATCCTGATAGGAAATTATAACTATGTGGTAAGAGTATTTGCCACATTAAGATTTTGCCTCTTTTTTGGGCAATAGGGACTTTTTTTTTAAATGGGGACAATTAACAGCAACAGAGAAATCTTTTGTAAACAGCCCCAATGGACCAAAACTGTGTGTATGTTGGCCAAGAGAGAGACTGAAATGCTGTTTTCAACTGTGCACAATTTACTTATGCTCTCTCTGTAAGTACTGCCAACCTGAAAATAAATCAGGTTTATAAGTCAAAATGCTTTGCAGAAAAATTAAAAACTGGGATAGTCAGATAGCCAAAATTCCAGTGACAATACAAAATAATTACCTAATTATAAGGTAAGATACTTTTTGAGAGCCTTTCAAAGCTCTAACTAAATTAACCAACCTTATTTTGATTGAGAGGATCATTCCGCAGTCTCTGTTTGTTCTTCTGTAATTTACTAGGCATCATCTTTCCAGTTCTGAAGTCAAAACTGCTGAGATCAACAGCATTTCCCAGGTACCTTGCCAACTGAGGTTTGCTTCTGAACTTCTTACCATTTGGACTAGAAAGAAAAATAAGGTTAATTGTACAAAAGACAAGAACGTTTACCCTACATCTCTAAATAAATCTTTTTTCATGTCTTCCTTTCTGCTCCCAATTGTTACCACATTACCATTTTACATGTTTATTCTTTTAAAGAAATTTTAAAGTCTGCAAGTTCCCTGTAAGAAAGGATAGTGTGTCATCTAATATAATGCTCCATTAAGTACACCACTGGAGCACAGAACAGATGTGACTAGAGATTATCCCACTGGTCACTCACTCTGCAACCACTGACAGAATCCTAACACAAATTGCATGCACAGCATAACATACACACTGCATATCTTCAATCTTAGAAACTCCTTTTTCAAATTGCCCCAAAAATGCTGTATTTTCTGTATTACATACACACAATGAAGCAGGAACTCTTCTGAAGCCAACGACCCTTACTGAAAGCACCCTATACACACACAAATACTTGGTATCCATATAATCTCTGGGCTACCAATTTGGGCTCAAAAACACAACAGAAAAAAAAAATTCTTGAATACTGGCAATATTTAAATGTTCCCCTAAATATAACTACTGAAATGAGAAAACTAAGGCAAACATTTGTGAATGGGTTTGTACAGTGTTGGTATGAGTTTTATTACTCCAGCTCCTACCTTAGAGAAGCATATCAAGAATAATTTACTTCTTACTAAAGTAATATTGTCAATGCTGGCAAGCTATAAAAGTATCAGAATTATACAAAGAGCTACAGTAAACCCAAATTTACTAAAAAAATTTCCCTATTCATTAACCTGGAAGAAAAATTTATAAGAATGTCCCCCAAAGTCTTATCTAGTAAATTTTCTTAGCCAAGTGTTCAATAAACTTAAAGTCAGCATGACATGTCACCTGAAGAGAATTGTGAGAATTCTAGAGTACTTCTCATTCAAAGAAGCCAGCATATCATATTTAGAACTTAACCTTGCAACAACTGACCATCATAAAAGAAAAATAATTCAACAGGAAGACAAAAGAAAAAGGCAAGGAAGCCAAGCAATAAAATATTTCCCTGGAAAAGCTAAGAGAAATTCTCTCCAGGTCAAATCCAAACCTTTAAGCCCCACTTGGTCACAAACTATGGTATTCTGCCACGACAGACTTCAAGAAAATGAAAGATCTTATCAATATTCTTTTTCTACAATCCCATGATGTAAGTATTTCTGAAACACCATTCAAGGAATAGAATTCAGCCTAGAGATGAAGATAACAACCAGAACGTAACAAAGGAGACAAACTGAGCATACCCAAGGGAAGAGAGTAGGTTAAGCAAACCTCAACTCCAATTCTAACCCAAATTTCCAAATATGCTCAGTATCACTAAATAGAATAGTACGTAACCTTCAGTACTGACCAAAGCGTATACCATCTCTACCCATGACATACTTCCACTCCCAAACCTAATCATCTGTATTCCCCATCCTTGTCAGAGGTATCACTGTCCACCTAGTACCTTATCACTTACACTAAGAAGGCTCCATCACAATCCTTCAGTGCCTCATCCCTCGGGAACACGTCCAGTACCAAGTTCTAAACTTTCAGTCTCCTCAATGCTGACAAAATAGCTTCACCTCCTTAATGAAATATCAAAAGTCTCCAATTTGTTATATATAGATAGATAGATATAGATGGATATGGATATGGATATATATTCCAGACTCTTTCTTACCAGCCTTGTTATCCTACATTCTAAACTCAATGAATATACTCAGCCACCAAAATATGCCATGTATCTTTGACTCTGACAGTTATCTACTACAGCTGAAAACATAATAGAGCCTCACTGTAACATTCCTCCATAGAACAAAACTTATTAGAGATAAATCAGTTTTAGACACCTCTCCCCCAAATCAAGGAAATTTAGTTAAGTACCTAAGAACTCAATAAAAGACTATTCTCATGAAATGTGATTATATGCTATATATTCTAGAGTTGCAGTTTAACATAGCCTAAAATATTTCCTGTTTATCGATTTTGAAAATCAAATAGAAGGTACCTACTCTAAGAAAGGCCTGACACTACTAATAAACTAAATTGGCAATGAAAGAAAAAAAGGTAGAAGTCAGGTTTTAACTATTAGCAGACCCAAAATAAATATGAAATATCAACTGGTATCCAGTAAGCTCTTATACATACCAAATCACTATCCCGTCATAAAGATGGAATTCTACAAAGCACCTATATTAATCTTGTTACAAATACTTATCACGCACAGTTGCCTTCAGAGAACAGTGGGGTAACAAGCCTTTTTCTTCTCCATAACTGATGTGGCTTATGCACAGTACTGTAAGGAAAGTCAACCTAGCTGCCCCAGGGGATTTTAAGACCAAGGACTTTTTTCTGCTAGAGATGGAGGGCAAGCAGATAAAAGGGCAAAGCCCAAGAGACTGGTTAAGCAAGAATTCTGCTCCTTAGATACAGACAATCTACACAGCAGCAAACTAACCCTAGAAGTGGCAAACTGAGGGGAAAAAATGCTACATGAACAAGATGAAAGCATGACACTAAATTTAGTTCTGGTCTTACCAAGTGACTAAGTTACCGGGTTCAGCCCTCTAAGATGGCTGCTATTGGTCCCAGTCTCAGAAACACCAGAACCTAACATGACTAAGCTTTTATCTAAAGCTTCAAATCATAACTTGGGGAAATTACTTTTATTTTTTTTTAATTCTAGTAAACCAGTGAAGGATATTAGTCATTTTCAGTTTTCTCTGCCCAAAGTGATTACTTGTAATCCCAGAAATGAAATACTAATATTTCACTTTCAACCTCAAAAAAAAATTCCCTACCAACTGTCCCCAAGATACACCATCCCTGAACCAACTTGTGATCACACCTTTAACTTCTTCTACCCACTAAATACCCCGGAGAAAAATAACGACTGGGGGTGATTAAATGAAAACCCAAAAACATGAGTTCTATTTTTCCTGTTCTTATAAGAACATTTCACCCCTTGAACTGTCTTTGCCTGCTTTCATTTCTATTAAGCAGTTTAAAGCAATTCTTAAACCTAACTCCATCTTAAAAGGTTTTTAAATATAAATTTAGTATTTAAAAGAAGGAAATTTGAAAAAAATTAAGATAGTAGAAATATTTAAGATTAATTCAGTCACTTTAATTTAGTGGTATTCATTTTGTTACTCTATAAACTCACCTGTAATCACCATTAATTGAGCTAATTAACTACAAATGCCCCACCAGGCCATCAAATAAAATTAACTATTCTGAAGGGTTGTTGCTTTCATGTGAAACTGCACTCTGAAACCACCTCCTCTACGACATTAGAACATGTTTTTTCAGGTTACTTTGGTAACATGGGTAATCATGATGTTTTGTCAGACCATTATAAGGAGACCAGAGTCTAAACAAACACAAATGTATCTTCAAACCCATTTCTAACTAGATGAACTGTGGAGGTGGAAGTAGAGTGGAATCAGAGTGAAATGACCTGTGAGTGACAAGGGAATCAGATCATAGATCACAGACGGCTAGTGTGGTGGCTTGGAATTAAACATGTTTTTAATCTTAATCAATTCCTATGGGTGGGAACACCTTGTAAATGGGACCTTTTGATGAGGACACTTCAGTTAAGGTGTGGCCCAACTGAATCAGGATAAATCTTAATCCTATTACTGAAGGCTTCCTAGGGAAGGCCACAGAGAGACTCTAAAAATTCTGTAAGGTACAGCATTGAAAATGTTTGAGAATAAAGAAATATCAACTATCCATTTTTTTTTTTTACCTCTTTAAATAATACAGCATCTTTGTTACTGGTTTCGAGAAGAATCATATTGAAAAAAAGTAAAAAAAAAAATTTTCTCTGACTTTAAATAAAAATCATATCCAGAAATCAAACTTTAGCTAAGACTAAAAATGTGACATCAGTATTCTTTTTGCAGTTAGATACAAAACATATAATCAGAAAAATACTAAACCAATTAAATCAAGAATACATACCATTGCTTCAAAACTACATGACAAACACACACACACACAAACACACACACACACAGGTCAGCCCTCCCTTCTTTGATTCTGCCTTTCTTCCAATCTTTAAATGTAGACCTTTCCTAAAATGGACCATCCTGGACACACCTCTTCTGTGACTTGTCCTTCCCCCCACCCACAGCCCCATAGATTTTATCTACTCTTATCTTACTTAAATCTCTCATCAGTTACTAAATCCAGTTCCTTCATGATCACCTTTGAATGCATCCTTCTTTTCCATTTCCATTGCTCAAATCTAGCCTTTATCTCCTCAGGTCTAAACCACCATGACAGGCCAAGGATTTTCTATTGTCTGTCATCTGCATTTTAAACTACCAGATTACTCTTCCTAAAATATCACTGTGGGTGCCTCCCTACCGTCCTAGGATCCGCGCCGGCCCTGCCCAGGCCAAGCCACCAGGGCCTCAGCTGGGAGCCCCACAGCCCTTAATCATAGCAGCGTGAGGGAGAGAGAAGCACCCCCAGGATTAGCAAAGCCTCCTGTCAAGCACTCTTGCAACCATGCCCAAGAGAAGGGCAAAAGGAGATACTAAAGGTGACAAAGCAAAGGGGAAGGGGGAGATCTGCATGGCTGTCTGATAAACCTGCCCCTCCAAAACCAGAGCCCAGGCCTAAAAAGGTCCCAGCAAGGAAGGGAGAGAAGCTGCCCAGAGGGAAAAAGGGAAAAGCAGATGCTGGCAAGGATAGGAACAACCCTGCCAAAAACAGAGATGCCGCCACAGTTCATGCACAGAAAGTGGAAGGCAATGGAGAAGTCAAGTGAAGTGTACATTTTTGACAGCTTTGTACTTCTAGTGACTCTACTGTTTGAAATAGTTTTTTTAAATCAAGTTTTATAAAAATGCAAAAATTTGGTTTACCATTTTTGTTGTTATGTTAGCACACAGAATGCTTCATTGTTGTCTTTTGTAGAAAGGTCAAATACCACTAATAGAATGTTTCAGAAGACAGACTGAAATGGAGGAAAATATGATTGTCTATCCTGGATTTTGAAGATTCTCCTTGGTTCCCAGGAGGAATTCTCTAACATTCTGACACGGAAGCCTTGTCATGTGGGAAAGCAAAACTTCATGTGCTCTTCTCCTTCTCTGATGCTATCAGTGTAGACTTGAAATGAGTGTTGATGTGGCCCTGGTACCCCCAAAATCAACTGTTAGGTAAAAATGCTCAGGCAGCACAGACTTCTGGTGATGACATGAAGATGGTGTCATTCAAAAAAGCCACGATTCCTGCTTTTAGTTTGTGGATTGCCTCACCAAGAATCCTGCTATTTAGTTCATTTCCTCCATATCAGAGTTGGCCTATGAATAGCTCTTAAAAAACTATATGCTTCATGTGAAATGTCCACCAGGGTTGAAAAGTTTTCTTGTAGACTGGGGTATGGATATTGCAAAATGTTATTAATGGTTGCCTACGTCCTGCTGGAAGTAACATGACTGTTTTTGAAAAGTATCTTATAAAGCTGGATGCAAGTTGGCTTGGAGAGGGGGGATGGAATCATTTCCTACTGGAAGTTATTAAGATAGTCTCCAGTACTGCCTTGTGAAAGTTCTATAGTTTTATTTTTCACATTTATCCTTAGTCTCCCCTCAACTGATTTTTGTGAAAAATGTGAGGAAGAAATCCTATTTAATATTTTTTTTCCATATAGAAAGTAATTGTCTCAGAACCATTTACTGAAAAGTTCATCCTTTCCTCACTGATCTGTAATGTTGGCTCTTTCATAAACCAAGTTTCTGTGGGGGGGGGGGGGGGATGTGGTGGGTCTGTTCTTATGCTCTGTTCTGATACACTGATTAATCTGACTAACCTTGTGCCAGTACTAAACTCTCCTGATTACTACAACTTTAGAAAAAGGTCTTTATATCTCAAAGGGCAAATCCTACCTCCACCCCCAACACCACCCTAAATTTTTCTTCCTTGGGAGTATCTTGACTCTTCTTAGCCATGTGCTCTTTTGTGCAACTTCTTGAATTAGACTGGCAAGTTCTACACTAAACAAACAAACAAAAATCCTGTTGAAATTTTGATTGGATTTATAATGGGAGCCAAGTCATCTTTACAATACTGAGTCTTCCAATCTGTGAATACAGTATAGCTCTCCATTTATTTAGACCTTTTAAATGTCTTTCAATAAAGTTCTCAAAAAAAAAAAAAAAAATCACTGTGACCATAGTTTCTGCTTTAAGATTTCAATTTCATGCTCTACCCCATAAGCAAAAGGAAGCCAAACATCTTAGCCCTGCATTTGAGATCCTTTTTCACCTGGCCTCCGTTACTTTTCAACCCTACTTCCCACCCCTTACTCCAATCATATTGGCTTACTCTATTCTGAGTGGACCAAGTGAACAGTTTCCCTCTTCCGTCCTTTGCTAGAAGATTTCTTTTACTTGGTCCATAATACATGCCCCCTCCCTCAATCTCCAAACACCCCAAAAATACCAATGCATCTTAAATCCCATCTTTTCCAGAAGCCTTCACAAAACACAGTAATAGGAATGTTTTCTTCCTCTGAATACATACAGCAATTGCTGCCTGTATTAGAAAATAATCATGACCTGCCTACTGGCATCACTTCTGTTCTAGTTTTGAAATATTGAGTTCTGTATAGTTATTAAGCTTCCTTAAGTTTAAATCTTATCTTCACAAGTAACATTAAACTCATTAATGTCATCTTCACATTTACCCAGAGCACTTGGTTCAATACCTTGCAGAGTAAGCTCTCAATTAATGTTTGCTGATTTGATCTAAAAGGAAATAAATTATGTAAATGAGACAGGCCAAAGGCTATCTGAAATTAGAAACATTCTTGAAACTAAACTATTTGTAACCACAAATAAGAAAATCATTGGGTGGTTTTAAAATCTAGGCAAAGATAAGATAGGAAACTTTCTAATGGATGGAGCAGTATGATTCCTGAACTCAATGAACAATCCTACACCATCAAAAATAGGGACAAACATCATGTCCCCTGAGATGCGATATAAAGTATAAACACCACATATCAAGTATTCCTGCCATAAACCCAAACCTGCATCTGATCAAGCCTCAGGCTGTGAACAGTTTACAGGTAACACAGGAGCTAGAGAAACAAGGTAAACAATACCATGAGGATGCAATCAGCAAAATCCAGAATGTAAAATTTCTACAGACAGACAACAAATAAAATTGTGGTAGTGGGGGTATGATGGAGAATCTATAAATTAAAAGAGATCAAGAACTGAATTATATATTTGAAAGTGGTTAAAAGGGGAAATGTTAGGTGTATATATGGTGCTACAACAAAAATTTACGGAAAAAAATCCATGGAATTCACAACACAATGATCCTAAGTTAAACCATGGACTACAGATTTACAGCCTATAGGTTAACAGTACAATTATGAAAATATGCTTTCCTCAATTGTAACAAATGAACCACACCAATGCAAAGTGTTAATAATAATAGGGTGGTATACGGGAATCCTGTATTTTATGCATGATTATTCTGTAAACCCACAATTTCTCTAATAAAAAAAAAAAAAGACAGAGATTTAAGAGACATATGAATCAATATGTGTTGGAATATGTAAGTCTAGTTTGGCTATCATTTGGACAAATCAACTATTAAAAAATCAAAATCCCTGTAAAATTTAAAAACTGACTAGATTTTTGATATTACAGAATTATTCATTTTTAGGCATGATAATAGGATTTGGGCAGAATTTTTAAAATGGCATTACATTTTAGAAATGCAAACTGAGGTACTTATGAATGAAATTATATGATGTGAGATTTGCTTCAAAATAATGCAGGTTGCTTCAGGGGAAGTGGGGGGGGGATATAGATAAAATATGATCGACCATGTATGGACAAATGTTGAAGCTGGGTACTTGGTATTTTTCATACTATTCTATTTTTGTATACGTGTTTGAAAATCTCTATAATAAAACATTTAAAATGTAGGCAATTAAAGTATGCGAACTGAACATTTCCCCTGAAAACAGGAAATTAGTTTTAAAGAAATATTAAGGGTTTGGGCAACTGTGTGCATAAAAGAATTTCCTTGGCAGTGGCGATGGGAAGGTGGAGAATTATTTAAATAGCTTCAGTAAGAAAAATATTCTATTTACAATTTTGCTACTGATAAAATGAGCCAGCATTCCTCCTTTTCCCTAGATATTAACTGTGCCAGTTTGAATGTATTATGTCCCCTCAAACTCCATTATCTTTGATGTAATCTTGTGTGGGCAGACGTATCAGTGTTGATTAGATTGTAATTCTTTGAGTGTTTCAATGGGGATGAGCCCCACACAACTGTGGGTGATGACTCTGTTTGGATAATTTCCATGGAGGTGTTACCCCACCCATTCAGGGTGGGTCTAAATTAAATCACTGGACCCATATAAATGAGCTGACAAACAGAAGGAACTGAGTGCAGCTGAGACTGATATTCTGAAGAAGAGCTACAGCCAAGAGGAACACTTTGAAGAATGCACAGAAGCTGAGAGAGCAGCTGCAGATGAGAGACAGTTTAAAGACAGCCATTGAAAGCAAACTTGCTCCAGAGAAGCTAAGAGAGGACAAACACCCCAAGAGCAATTAAGAGTGACATTTCTGAGGAACTGCAGCCTAGAGAGGAACGTCCTGGGAGAAAGCCATTTTGAAACCAGAACTCCAGAGCAGACGCCAGCCACGTGTCTTCCCAGCTAACAGAGGTTTTCCAGACACCATTGGCTATCCTTCAGTAAAGGTACCCAATTGTTGACACATTAACCTTAGACACTTTATGGCCTTAAGACTAACTGTGTAACCAAATAAACCCCTTTTTATAAAAGCCAATCCATCTCTGGTGTTTTGCATTCCGGCAGCATTAGCAAACTAGAACATTAACGTATAAGGATTTGCCACACAATTTAAAATGGTATAAAAGACTCATGAGGCAGGCGGGGCAAGATGGCAGACTGGTGAGCTGTATGTTTTAGTTACTCCTCCAGGAAAGTAGGTAAAAAGCCAGGAACTGCGTGGACTGGACACCACAGAGCAATCTGTCTTTGGGCATACTTCATACAACACTCATGAAAACGTGGAACTGCTGAGATCAGCGAAATCTGTAAGTTTTTGCGGCCAGGGGACCCGCGCCCCTCCCTGCCAGGCTCAGTCCCGGGGGAGGAGGGGCTGTCAGCTCCGGGAAGGAGAAGGGAGAATTGCAGTGGCTGCTCTTATCGGAAACTCATTCTACTGATTCAAACTCCAACCATAGATAGACTGAGACCAGACACCAGAGACTCTGAGAGCAGCCAGCCCAGCAGAGAGGAGACAGGCATAGAAAAAAAACAACACGAAAAACTCCAAAATAAAAGCAGAGGATTTTTGGAGTTCTGGTGAACACAGAAAGGGGAAGGGCGGAGATCAGGCCTTGAGGCGCATATGCAAATCCCAAAGCAAGGCTGATCTCTCTGCCCTGGGCACCTTTCCTTAATGGCCCTGGTTGCTTTGTCTATTAGCATTTCAATAACCCATTAGATCTCTGAGGAGGGCCGTTTTTGTTTTGTTTTTTTTTTAAATCCTTTTTGCTTTTTCTAAAACAATTACTCTAAGAAGCTCAACACAGAAAGCTTCAAAGAATTGAAATTTGGGCACGTCAACTCAAGAGCAGAACTAAGAGAGCTCTGAGACAAAAGGCAATAATCCAGTGGCTGAGAAAATTCACTAAACAACACAACTTCCCAAGAAAAGGGGGGTGTCTGCTCACAGCCACCATCCTGGTGGACAGGAAACACTCCTGCCCATCGCCAGCCCCATAGCCCAGAGCTGCCCCAGACAACCCAGTGTGACGGAAGTGCTTCAAATAACAGGCACACACCACAAAACTGGGCGTGGACATTAGCCTTCCCTGCAACCTCAGCTGAATGTCCCAGAGCTGGGAAGGGGGAGCAGTGTGAATTAACAGAGCCCCATTCAGCCATCATTTGAGCAGACTGGGAGCCTCCCAACACAGCCCAGCAGCCCAGAACTGCCCTGGGGGGACGGCACTCACCTGTGACATAGCACAGTCATCCCTCAACAGAGGACCCGGGGTGCACAGCCTGGAAGAGGGGCCCACTTGCAAGTCTCAGGAGCCATACGCCAATACCAAAGACTTGTGGGTCAGTGGCAGAGACAAACTGTGGCAGGACTGAACTGAAGGATTAGACTATTGCAGCAGCTTTAAAACTCTAGGATCATCAGGGAGATTTGATTGTTAGGGCCACCCCCCCTCCCCGACTGCCCAGAAACACGCCCCACATACAGGGCAGGCAACACCAACTACACACGCAAGCTTGGTACACCAATTGGGCCCCACAAGACTCACTCCCCCACTCACCAAAAAGGCTAAGCAGGGGAGATCTGGCTTGTGGAGAACAGGTGGCTCGTGGACGCCACCTGCTGGTTAGTTAGAGAAAGTGTACTCCACGAAGCTGTAGATCTGATAAATTAGAGATAAGGACTTCAACTGGTCTACAAACCCTAAAAGAACCCTATCAAGTTCAGCAAATGCCACGAGGCCAAAAACAACAGAAAATTATAAAGCATATGAAAAAACCAGACGATATGGATAACCCAAGCCCAAGCACCCAAATCAAAAGACCAGAAGAGACACAGCACCTAGAGCAGCTACTCAAAGAACTAAAGATGAACAATGAGACCATAGTACGGGATATGAAGGAAATCAAGAAGACCCTAGAAGAGCATAAAGAAGACATTGCAAGACTAAATAAAAAAATGGATGATCTTATGGAAATTAAAGAAACTGTTGACCAAATCAAAAAGATTCTGGACACTCATAGTACAAGACTAGAGGAAGCTGAACAACGAATCAGTGACCTGGAAGATGACAGAATGGAAAACGAAAGCATAAAAGAAAGAATGGGGAAAAAAATTGAAAAACTCGAAATGGACCTCAGGGATATGATAGATAATATGAAACGTCCGAATATAAGACTCATTGGTGTCCCAGAAGGGGAAGAAAAGGGTAAAGGTCTAGGAAGGGTATTCAAAGAAATTGTTGGGGAAAACTTCCCAAATCTTCTAAACAACATAAATACACAAATCATAAATGCTCAGCAAACTCCAAATAGAATAAATCCAAAAAAACCCACTCCGAGACATATACTGATCACACTGTCAAACACAGAAGAGAAGGAGCAAGTTCTGAAAGCAGCAAGAGAAAAGCAATTCACCACATACAAAGGAAACAGCATAAGACTAACTAGTGACTACTCAGCAGCCACCATGGAGGCAAGAAGGCAGTGGCATGATATATTTAAAATTCTGAGTGAGAGGAATTTCCAGCCAAGAATACTTTATCCAGCAAAGCTCTCCTTCAAATTTGAGGGAGAGTTTAAATTTTTCACAGACAAAGAAATGCTGAGAGAATTTGCTAACAAGAGACCTGCCCTACTGGAGATACTAAAGGGAGCCCTACAGACAGAGAAACAAAGACAGGACAGAGAGACTTGGAGAAAGGTTCAGTACTAAAGAGATTCGGTATGGGTACAATAAAGGATATTAATAGAGAGAGGGAAAAATATGGCAAACATAATCCAAAGGATAAGATGGCCGATTCAAGAAATGCCTTCACGGTTTTAACGTTGAATGTAAATGGATTAAACTCCCCAATTAAAAGATATAGATTCGCAGAATGGATCAAAAAAAATGAACCATCAATATGTTGCATACAAGAGACTCATCTTAGACACAGGGACACAAAGAAACTGAAAGTGAAAGGATGGAAAAAAATATTTCATGCAAGCTACAGCCAAAAGAAAGCAGGTGTAGCAATATTAATCTCAGATAAAATAGACTTCAAATGCAGGGATGTTTTGAGAGACAAAGAAGGCCACTACATACTAATAAAAGGGGCAATTCAGCAAGAAGAAATAACAATCGTAAATGTCTATGCACCCAATCAAGGTGCCACAAAATACATGAGAGAAACACTGGCAAAACTAAAGGAAGCAATTGATGTTTCCACAATAATTGTGGGAGACTTCAACACATCACTCTCTCCTATAGATAGATCAACCAGACAGAAGACCAATAAGGAAATTGAAAACCTAAACAATCTGATAAATGAATTAGATTTAACAGACATCTACAGGACATTACATCCCAAATCACCAGGATACACATACTTTTCTAGTGCTCACGGAACTTTCTCCAGAATAGATCATATGCGGGGACATAAAACAAGCCTCAATAAATTTAAAAAGATTGAAATTATTCAAAGCACATTCTCTGACCACAATGGAATACAATTAGAAGTCAATAACCATCAGAGACTTAGAAAAATCACAAATACCTGGAGGTTAAACAACACACTCCTAAACAATCAGTGGGTTAAAGAAGAAATAGCAAGAGAAATTGCTAAATATATAGAGACGAATGAAAATGAGAACACAACATACCAAAACCTATGGGATGCAGCAAAAGCAGTGCTAAGGGGGAAATTTATAGCACTAAACGCATATATTAAAAAGGAAGAAAGAGCCAAAACCAAAGAACTAATGGATCAACTGAAGAAGCTAGAAAATGAACAGCAAACCAATCCTAAACCAAGTAGAAGAAAAGAAATAACAAGGACTAAAGCAGAAATAAATGACATAGAGAACAAAAAAACAGTAGAGAGGATAAATATCACCAAAAGTTGGTTCTTTGAGAAGATCAACAAGATTGACAAGCCCCTAGCTAGACTGACAAAATCAAAGAGAGAAGACCCATATAAACAAAATAATGAATGAAAAAGGTGACATAACTGCAGATCCTGAAGAAATTAAAAAAATTATAAGAGGATATTATGAACAACTGTATGGCAACAAACTGGACAATGTAGAAGAAATGGACAATTTCCTGGAAACATATGAACAACCTAGACTGACCAGAGAAGAAATAGAAGACCTCAACCAACCCATCACAAGCAAAGAGATCCAATCAGTCATCAAAAAGCTTCCCACAAATAAATGCCCAGGGCCAGATGGCTTCACAGGGGAATTCTACCAAACTTTCCAGAAAGAACTGACACCAATCTTACTCAAACTCTTTCAAAACATTGAAGAAAAGGGAACACTACCTAACTCATTTTATGAAGCTAACATCAATCTAATACCAAAACCAGGCAAAGATGCTACAAAAAAGGAAAACTACCGGCCAATCTCCCTAATGAATATAGATGCAAAAATCCTCAACAAAATACTTGCAAATCGAATCCAAAGACACATTAAAAAAATCATACACCATGACCAAGTGGGGTTCATTCCAGGCATGCAAGGATGGTTCAACATAAGAAAAACAATCAATGTACTACAACACATTAACAAGTCAAAAGGGAAAAATCAATTGATCATCTCAATAGATGCTGAAAAAGCATTTGACAAAATCCAACATCCCTTTTTGATAAAAACACTTCAAAAGGTAGGAATTGAAGGAAACTTCCTCAACATGATAAAGAGCATATATGAAAAACCCACAGCCAGCATAGTACTCAATGGTGAGAGACTGAAAGCCTTCCCTCTAAGATCAGGAACAAGACAAGGATGCCCGCTGTCACCACTGTTATTCAACATTGTGCTGGAAGTGCTAGCCAGGGCAATCCGGCAAGACAAAGAAATAAAAGGCATCCAAATTGGAAAAGAAGAAGTAAAACTGTCATTGTTTGCAGATGATATGATCTTATATCTAGAAAACCCTGAGAAATCGACGATACAGCTACTAGAGCTAATAAACAAATTTAGCAAAGTAGCAGGATACAAGATTAATGCACATAAGTCAGTCATGTTTCTATATGCTAGAAATGAACAAACTGAAGAGACACTCAAAAAAAGATACCATTTTCAATAGCAACTAAAAAAATCAAGTACCTAGGAATAAACTTAACCAAAGATGTAAAAGACCTATATAAAGAAAACTACATAACTCTACTAAAAGAAATAGAAAGGGACCTTAAAAGATGGAAAAATATTCCATGTTCATGGATAGGAAGGCTAAATGTCATTAAGATGTCAATTCTACCCAAACTCATCTACAGATTCAATGCAATCCCAATCAAAATTCCAACAACCTACTTTGCAGACTTGGAAAAGCTAGTTATCAAATTTATTTGGAAAGGGAAGATGCCTCGAATTGCTAAAGACACTCTAAAAAAGAAAAACGAAGTGGGAGGACTTACACTCCCTGACTTGGAAGCTTATTATAAAGCCACAGTTGCCAAAACAGCACGGTACTGGCACAAAGATAGACATACAGATCAATGGAATCGAATTGAGAATTCAGAGATACACCCTCAGATCTATGGCCGACTGATCTTTGATAAGGCCCCCAAAGTCACTGAACTGAGCCATAATGGTCTTTTCAACAAATGGGGCTGGGAGAGTTGGATATCCATATCCAAAAGAATGAAAGAGGACCCCTACCTCACCCCCTACACAAAAATTAACTCAAAATGGACCAAAGATCTCAATATAAAAGAAAGTATCGTAAAACTCCTAGAAGATAATGTAGGAAAACATCTTCAAGACCTTGTATTAGGCGGCCACTTCCTAGACTTTACACCCAAAGCACAAGCAACAAAAGAGAAAATAGATAAATGGGAACTCCTCAAGCTTAGAAGTTTCTGCACCTCAAAGGAATTTCTCAAAAAGGTAAAGAGGCAGCCAACTCAATGGGAAAAAATTTTTGGAAACCATGTATCTGACAAAAGACTGATATCTTGCATATACAAAGAAATCCTACAACTCAATGACAATAGTACAGACAGCCCAATTATAAAATGGGCAAAAGATATGAAAAGACAGTTCTCTGAAGAGGAAATACAAATGGCCAAGAAACACATGAAAAAATGTTCAGCTTCACTAGCTATTAGAGAGATGCAAATTAAAACCACAATGAGATACCATCTAACACCGGTTAGAATGGCTGCCATTAAACAAACAGGAAACTACAAATGCTGGAGGGGATGTGGAGAAATTGGAACTCTTATTCATTGCTGGTGGGACTGTATAATGGTTCAGCCACTATGGAAGTCAGTCTGGCAGTTCCTTAGAAAACTAGATATAGAGCTACCATTCGATCCAGCGATTGCACTTCTCGGTATATACCCGGAAGATCGGAAAGCAGTGACACGAACAGTATCTGCACGCCAATGTTCATAGCAGCATTATTCACAATTGCCAAGAGATGGAAACAACCCAAATGTCCTTCAACAGATGAGTGGATAAATAAAATGTGGTATATACACACGATGGAATACTACGCGGCAGTAAGAAGGAACGATCTCGTGAAACATATGATAACATGGATGAACCTTGAAGACATAATGCTGAGCGAAATAAGCCACGCACAAAAAGAGAAATATTATATGCTACCACTAATGTGAACTTTGAAAAATGTAAAACAAATGGTTTATAATGTAGAATGTAGGGGAACTAGCAGTAGAGAGTAATTAAGGAAGGGGGAACAATAATCCAAGAAGAACAGATAAGCTATTTAACGTTCTGGGGATGCCCACAAATGACTATGGTCTGTTAAATTCTGATGGATATAGTAGGAACAAGTTCACAGAAATGTTGCTATATTATGTAACTTTCTTGGGGTAAAGTAGGAACATGTTGGAAGTTAAGCAGTTATCTTAGGTTAGTTGTCTTTTTCTTACTCCCTTGTTATGGTCTCTTTGAAATGTTCTTTTATTGTATGTTTGTTTTCTTTTTAACTTTTTTTTTCATACAGTTGTTTTAAAAAAGAAGGGAAAGTTAAAAAAAAAAAAAGAAAGAAAGAAAAACAAGGGAAAAAAAAAAAGATGTAGTGCCCCCTTGAGGAGCCTGTGGAGAGTGCAGGGGTATTCGCCTAACCCACCTCCATGGTTGCTAATATGACCACAGACATAGGGGACTGGTGGTTTGATGGGTTGAGCCCTCTACCATAAGTTTTACCCTTGGGAAGATGGTTGCTGCAAAGGAGAGGCTAGGCCTCCCTATATTTGTGCCTAAGAGTCTCCTCCTGAATGCCTCTTTGTTGCTCAGATGTGGCCCTCTCTCTCTGGCTAAGCCAACTTGAAAGGTGAAATCACTGCCCTCCCCCCTACGTGGGATCAGACACCCAGGGGAGTGAATCTCCCTGGCAACGTGGAATATGACTCCTGGGGAGGAATGTAGACCCGGCATCGTGGGACGGAGAACATCTTCTTGACCAAAAGGGGGATGTGAAAGGAAATGAAATAAGCTTCAGTGGCAGAGAGATTCCAAAACGAGCCGAGAGATCACTCTGGAGGGCACTCTTACGCACACTTTAGACAACCCTTTTTAGGTTCTAAGGAATTGGGGTAGCTGGTGGTGGATACCTGAAACTACCAAACTACAACCCAGAACCCATGAATCTCGAAGACAGTTGTATAAAAAGGTAGCTTATGAGGGGTGACAATGGGATTGGGAAAGCCATAAGGACCACACTCCACTTTGTCTAGTTTATGGATGGATGAGTAGAAAAATAGGGGAAGGAAACAAATAGACAAAGGTACCCAGTGTTCTTTTTTACTTCAATTGCTCTTTTTCACTCTAATTATTATTCTTGTTATTTTTGTGTGTGTGCTAATGAAGGTGTCAGGGATTGATTTCGGTGATGAATGTACAACTATGTAATGGTACTGTAAACAATCGAAAGTACGATTTGTTTTGTATGACTGTGTGGTATGTGAATATATCTCAATAAAACGATGATTAAAAAAAAAAAACACACACTTTGAATGATAACATATGAACTGCCACAATACTATCAGTAATCCTGACAGAAGGCGAAATTATACTGCTTAACTGGCAACTGGAGGCACGCCTTCCTATTAGAACTTGACAGTTACAGGAAGCAGCCTAAAAACATTCTACCAAAATTTGAGGTTTACTCCATGAGCTTAATTCAGTCCAATTAATAAGTGTCAGCCACACCCTACTTAGCAGGCACAGGTTTAAATTAATCTCCCCAGGGGCAGGCTAATTCAGGGGTTAGCATTATTAGACTCGGCATGAACAACTGGGTGCAGGTGTTCACATTACCAAAGAGACAGTTAACTCCTAACCCAACTATTAAAAGATATGGTGGGGGTTTTGTTTAAGGATGAGAGGGTACACCGGCACACTAATATGTAAAGCAGTGACACCATGGGTTGAAAAATACTTTGTATTTAAAAGCCTCTTTTACAATGTGTAGGTGACCTCCATTCTTTAACACTAAAAGCTAGTCACAAGTCAGTGTAACTACTGTATCACAGACAGTATCACATTATGCTACATGTACCCTACTGCCTCAGAATGTAACCTCTTTGAAGAAAATCAAGACTGGGTGTTACAATCATACATAATACCCAGCAATTTGTAGGCAGTTAATAAACAATAGTCAACACTCCTTTAGGCCTGAATTAAAAACAAACCTGTTCAAGCATGTCCTTTCCATTTTGTATAAACAAGTTAAAAAAAAATCATGCTGTAGTCTCACATAAAAAGACTTTAATTTTAGAGAATAATTATTACTATACTGGTTTGTTATACATCTTAAGATGAATATGTTTAGAAAGTTTGTTCTGAGTCTATCAGTTTTTCTACCATAAAATATTTGATTTTGTATTATGAAGCTAATATTGAAAAATTTACCAACACGTTTAAAAAATATTAAGTGACCACAGGTTAGAATGATCAGTGTGGCAATCTGCCTTTTCAAAATAACTTTTCCAGCTATTTCAAGGAAAACAACAAAAAAGCTTTGTAACATCCAAAAGTTAGTTTGAACAAATACATCATCCCAAAACCAAACCAACCATATCTCAGGAGAACTATCACAGGGAGTGCTATTCAAGAGTTCAAGATGCTCTACTGAGAATAAACTTGAGGAATAAACCTATTCCTCAAGGAGCTCAATCCCAGACACAGACTATTCTTGTCAAATATAACTGCCTATAAGACATCAGCACATAGCTCACAGGAGGTTATGCATACCATCTGCTTAGAAAAATAAAAAGGAGCTGTTAAGAAAATACACAAAAAAAAGCAATTATGAATAGCACTATATGAAAAGTGAACTTGAGAGGAGTGACCATTGTTCAGCAATGACTCTCTTAGCAATACTATTTAGGTAAATTAAATATTTATTAATAGGGAAGTACAAAACAAGATAAACTTCATATGTTTAAAATAAGTTTCCCATTTTATTTTCTGAAATTTCAATCAGTGTTTTCAGATCAAGTGAAAAAATAAATTCTAATGCAACATCACTTCATTTTACTTTTTTTAGTTTATGAGGCTTAACAAATTTAATGAAACTATTCATCCAAATATTTGAGCAACCATAGGGGACATGTTCATAATTGCATGTTAAACCAGCAGTTGATCACATCCTTATATATGTGTGTGCATGTATGTGTGTATATATGCACACATACATATATATACATTTATGTGTGCATGAATTTAAATCTATTTATAAAGAGAGTCCTCAACTCGTAAATATTGTATTGTGTGTGTACACACATTTTTCCAGGGATAATGTATTAACTTATTTGATGATGAAAGAAATGAAATCCTTCATAATATTATTATAGTCTTTTCCCTAAATGGCTGACAACTGGCTTCAAATCCAAATACATTTCCTGAAAAATGCTTCAATTAGCCCTCCATAGCCAATGAATATAACATGTTTATATTCTCTTTCATAAATGGGATGGTTTCTACGAAAATTAGGAAAATTGTTTACAAGATAACTCCACTATTATCAATAGCCACAGACTTTCCTGAGCTTATTGGGTCACCCAAACTAACAAAACATGGACTGCACCACCACAGGATCTCAAGATCACATTAAGGTGAAAAACCTTGAATCATTTAGACCAGTGTTTCTCAACCTCACCACTAGTGATTTTGAGCCAGATAATTCTGTTATGGAGACTGCCCTGTGTTAATTATAGGCTATTTAGCAGCGTTCCTGTTCTCTACTCACTAGATGCCAAAGTAACACTCCCTCTCAGGGCATGACAACCAAAAATGTCTCCAGACTTTGCCAAATTCCACTGGCAAAATCGCCCCAGTTGAGAACCACCAATTTAGACTATAAAAAGGAAGACTGTAAATTGAATTGGGGGAGGGGAGACTATCCAGAAGTATGCAATTACAACTCTGAAAAAGGTAAGAGAGAGGGATTGTGACTGGAAGTTAAAGGCAGAAAAACTGTCCTCAAAATCCAGACGTGTAAAAATTTTTCCTCAGGGTATCAAGATGTACAGAACAATTCCTGGAGATTCTTAGTAAGACTATGCTCTACACTGACAAACACATCCTCTCCATCCTCTATAAGCTTCTTGAACTCGTCAAAAGAATAAAAGAAATAAGAAACCGCATTCACAGAAATCTATTTCCAGATGACAACTAAAATGAATGTTTCCACTTTTCACTTAGATGCACTTTTTTTTTTTTTTGGTCCAGGAGTCTAACAACTCTATTTCAAAGAATACATTCAAAGGAGACTAGGGTCTGCAACACCAAGGTACTTCAAATGGCTACTTTATATGAAACCTTCCTGAATCCCATAAAGTAACTGAAAACTCGTTACTGTAGATAGCTAATTCTTCTACATACGTATGATTGAACACTCTTGTGATGATGAATCTGGGACAAAAGCCAAGAGTGACTAGGTTTTACAGTTTCCATGAATTACACCTTCATTTAACCCTTCAGTGGACGAACCATTCCTGCCAGAGTAACCCTTTCTTTGCCAACCATTTTCCCCAGACACCTTCAACATAAGACGCCCTCCTCTGGGCATTCGTACCTGTCAAGACAGACAGTGCCTCTCGCTGCACTAGGTCAACCCTCAGCCTAGGGCTTAGCCACCTTCCACCAGTAGGCCGGCCAGAACCTTACCATAACCCTCGGGCCCCTGCTGTCATCGAGGCATCCCCTGCCCAGACCAGTTCTTGCCCCCTGACCCCCGCTGATCCTGCCGCCCCCTCCCCACCCTAGGGATGTACCTGAAGTAGTAGACATCGCTCTTGCCGGCACTGAGCCCAGATTTTCGGATCACTTCCTCCTTCTTCCATCCGGGGGGGAGGGCCGGGCAGTCCATCCTCTTCCCGCTCTCCGTGGCCCGGGGTCCCCTGGGCCCCGGCCCCGCGCTCCCCGACGGGAAAGGGACCGGCTCCCGCCGGGGGGCGCCGCCGCCACAGCTGCCGCTGCCGCAGCCGCCGCCGCCGCCGTCGCCGCCAAGGCCGCTGCCGCCACTTGGGGGACGGCCGCGGCCCCGGCCCCGGCCCCGGCCCCGTCCCCGGCCACGGCCCCGGCCACGGCCACGGCCACAGACGCCGCCGCCCCGGCCCGCCTGCTTCCACCGCCCCCGGCCACGGCCGCCGCCCCGAGCGCCTTCCCTGCGCACGCCGCTCACCGGGGACGGGGCGAGCGCGCTGCCCTGGCCCCCCTGCTCTATGGCGGAGTCGCCGCCAGCGCCGCTGCCGCCCGCCGCGCTCTCCCCCTCCTCCTGCTCCGGGCAGCAGCGGCCTCCCCCCGGGTGCGCGCGCATCCAGCCCCCTCCCCAGCCGGCGCTGCGCTTCTTCCGTAACTGAGCCCTTGGAATCCCGGAGACCCGCCCCGCCCGCGGCGCGGCGCGCGGGGGACGCGCGCAAGCATCATAGAGCGGGCGCGCACAGAGCGGCCCTCTCGCCCGGGGCGTGGCCCCGGCCACCACCTCTTAGGTCCTCCAAGCGCTCTGACAGCCATCTTGTCTCCGCCTCCTGGGGGACACGCCCCCCCGGTCCCTTCCTCCCCGCCCCTGGCCGCACCCTTCCGGCCCCCACCCCCGCGGGGCGCGCGGGGCTCGCGGAGTCCGGAAGACCGGTCTGACCCGAAGTTTCTTGTAGAGAAAAGTCAGTGGCTGCGGTTACTTTGTCTCAAATAGGGTTAACCAACCCTATTATGTTCTTTTACCTTCGATTGTTTACAGCTGCTGCATGCAATTATGAACAAATAAAATATATATTATTTTATAGTCACTAAATCGACTGTTCATTTAACTTTTGCCAGTCAGGGAGCTCAGATTGAAAGAATGAGGCAAAGTGACCCTTTAGATGCATATCACTATCCTCCAGGGCCTGACTTCCTGGTCCTAAAACCCTGGATTGGTTAGTCCTAGAACTTTCTAAACTTATAGGAAGAGAACCGATCATTTGGAACATTCCCTCCAGTCATATGGGACTTTTGTCTCTAGATTATGCTTAGAATGCCAGAATGCCTTAATCCTTCTGGGAAATGCCAGATTTTTTTTAGGGCCGATTCTTAATCCAGGCTTCCTTGTCTAACACAAAACCAAATGGCCTTTGACTTGGTAAATCGTTCCTGATGTTGAAAGACCAACTTAACCCACTGTCACAAGCCTTTGGGAATATGCGTAGAATTCATTTGGGTGTGCCAACCCATAATACAGGTGTGATTTTGAAGGATAATGACAAAATGATTAAGGAAACATTTAAATTTTAGAAAAGTACATTTTCTGTGTGTTAACTTATAGAAATGTGCTATCGAAATTCAAGATGATCTATTATGAAATGTTTGGAAGACTGAAAACAGCAAAGCACATTTTATCAGACTGATGATAAACTATCCCAGGGTTCTGTACACACAAGACCCAAAAGTTTAAGACCAAATGTAATATATAGAAAACTTGATTGATATAAAATAATGGAAAATCAAAATGTATTTGACTTGCCTTTGCAATATCTGAAGATAGACCCTGACACACACACAAACTTGCCTGTCTCTGAGCTTGACCTTAGGCTTCTCAATGTCCTTGATTTAAGATACACTAAATTATAGTTTCTGTCGACAAAAGAAATAACCAGGGGACTTGCTGTAAGGCAAGAATGAGGTTTCATTGAGCAAAAGCAACATGCTTGTGAAGCAGTCTCAGAATGTAGGCCTGCTCAGAGAGTTGCAGTTTGGAAACCGTTTGTATGGCTGCTCAGGGGAGAGGAGCAGTGAGGGGTAGGTATGCAGGATGGAATGTCTTTGGGCAAATGGTCGGTTAATCAGCAAGCCCCAGGAGCAGGACATTTGCGCAAAATCTGGGCCATCTGGTGAATGTCAGCAGACTCTCTGTGGCCAGCTTGGGCTTGTTTTTTTCACAGGGGCAGAGGTCTCTGTTGTCACCATAAAGGATCACTGGTATGTCAACTCAGCCTCCTTCTCTTCTTCATAGTTCAGAGGATAAAGGGGAAGCTTAAGCGAACCAAGATGATTAGTATAGCCAGTAAACAAACCATTTTTACATTTCCTACAGGAAATCCATCTAGAAATGAGTGTCCAGCAAAGATTTGGAAATTCAAGTCAGGTTTTCAGGAGAGAAGACTAGTACTGGAGATGTGCATTTAGAAGTCAACTTGTGAAAGTGACAGTTGAAGTAACCCTGCAAGTAAATAAGGTCACCTAGGAAAGGCATGCAGGGTAAAAAAAAAATAAAAATAAAAATAATAATAATAATAATGAATGAAAGAGGATCAAGAACTGAATTTTAGGGGACACCCACACTTAAGGTTCAGGTGAAGGAATAAAAGGAAAATGTCTCATCCAAAGTTTGGAAGAGAAACCCTTTGTGATAAAGAGGACTCTGACTTTCATAGTCGATTAAAACTAAAGGATAAAATTGGGCAAAAATCTCAGTGGAAATGGTAGTTGAGACAATAGAAGGGAAAATTTTACCTTTCAGGCTATATCTAGCAATGCCATAGTTCAAATGATATAATGGAGGTGAAAGCATGCTTAAAGGAATAACTCACTATGACTTTAAGGTAATTACTTCGACTTCTACGAGGTTCCATTTGCTAAATCCCAGGAGACATAGTTTAATGTTCCCTCTGTTAAGAAAAATCTCATTTAGGCATTTCAAAAGCTTTTTTTGGTCATACTTGGATTTTTCTGCCGTGATAACAAAAAGCAAAGTACAAAACAAAAACAAGACTTATTTATTCTCCTAATAAAAGAAGAAAACAATCTAATTAAGGAAAACAAATTAAATTCCCACTTGGAGGGACGGGGCTGCAGAGGTAGGAGGAAAATAGCAGCGGAGGCAAGCTATTTTCAAAAGAAATAATTCCAGATTGACGGGTGAAATTTTAAAACAACAGGAACTTCTAAGCTTACATTGTTCCAAATATTCACCTGAGTTTGCGAACCGTAATGACAAAGATGATCAAGTTTTAAATCACCAATCCACAGTGATGGTGCTGTCCCCAGAAGATGGAAAAGTAAATATTGTGAGAGCTGCACAGGACTTTTGCCAGTTAGTAGCCTAGCAGCAAAAGAGATCCCCAGATTTGTATGCAGGTATGTTCAACAGTTTACTTAGTTCACATGGTTTCCCTGGTCCTGATTTAGTATTGAAGTTTGGTCCTGTGGATGACACATTATGCTTTCTTCCCTGGTACATCAGATTGACTGAGATTGTCTCTTTGCCTTTCCACCTAAACATCAGTTATGAGGACTTTTTCTCTGCCCTTCGTCAATATGCAGCCTGTGAACAGCATCTAGCAAAGAAGTGATTCCTGGATGCATGATTTGATTTCAGGCTTTTGGAGAAAATGACCCAAATGACTCTGATGTTTACAAAACACCTATGAAACCCTGTATCCACCAAGTTCATGATCCTCATAATTTATCAACAAACACACAAAAAATGTCTTACTTGAGAGTGAGGAAGCAAATGTGTGTGTGTGCGCTCTAGCACACATTTATGTATGTATCTGTTTAGAAATATACTTACAAATGGGGGAAGTATTGGAGAAGGAAACACATAGACCTGCAAGTTTGAGCAAATGGTAGCAATGTTTTAGGAGCTGAAATTTCAAAATCAAAGGCTTCAGCCCCAACTACTTCCCTGTTTGTGTGGGGAGAAGACGGAGTGATAAGAGCTATTTATTGTTGTTTGGGAGGGAAGATAATAATTTTTGTTCAGTCTTTTCTAGTGATCAAACTTTAGATTTAAGGAATATAAGCAATATATTAAATGTAAACATTCTGATTTTGTGCAGTCTCCAAAGGAGTGGAGTTCTGTGCTGTTCACATGTTAAAAGCTTGCTCACCTTGGACACAGGGAATACCTTTAACTTCAGATGTCCAATCATTTTCATCTCCTATGTCACTATAGTCAAACAATGTGTCTTGAGAATGTTACTGTGATGTTTATGCTCTGGGTTGTTAAGATTGTTTAGAAAATAACTATTACATTTATAACTTAAAAATTTTTAAATGTTGAATTTGGCAGTCAAAAAAAGAGGGGGGATCTGTAATCTTAAAAGTGGAAAATTTCCTAAAATGAGAAACTTTTTATTTCTTTTTTTTTGTTTGGGGACAGTTGTTAGATAGTACCAAAGTTGTTTGAAAATATGATTCCATTAACTTTTTATTTAAAATAAAAAGAAAAATAAAAACATTTGGGGGAAATTACCAGTGAGTTCTTTTCCTCAAAAGTAACCTGTACCACTTTGGAATTGCACACAGGGCCAGGTGAATACCTAGGAATTTTACTCAGTAAGTCTTGATGGTGACTTGCAAAAAAGATCTTAAATAGGCTTGAAGCTGTATAGAGAGTAAAATATTACCAAAGTCTACAGAAACAATTTAATTTTACATGTTCTCTTTTATAACAGAGAAGAATACAGTTTCTTTTATTTTTAAAATCAATAAATGATTTTTTGGTAGGTGTTTAATATTTTTTCCCACCTGATCCTTGGACAGAAACCATTCTTTATATTTGATAGAATGTTTTGAGAAAACCCTGTTATCAACAAGCATAGAATAGTTATCCAAATTGTACATTTAGAATGGAGTAGTTTAAATTTGTAGTCTCAAAAGTTTGCAAAATTAGAACAAAGACTGGCTTTAGAAAGTATGATCTGGAATTGCTTGTCAAATTCTGAAGCTCTGAAGAATAAATGTGTTTCAACTTTGGATTATAAAACCCCATTCATGATTTAAAAAATACACTTGAAATAAAAATGATTAAACTAAAAAAAAATTTCTCACATGAACTACATTGAGACCCTAAAAGTATTGAGAAAAGATGCTAAATATTTAAGAGACCAGCACCTTTGCTTCACACAAAATACTTGACAAATAATAAACCTTTTATAATTCAGGGAAATGAATTTTATATCACTGCTTGGAGAAGCATAGCAACATTTGTTTTCTCGGGCAATAAAGCTGTGACCAAATTTCTCAATTTTAATCTCTCTGACAATGGAAAAGATCTTACTGGCTTCATCTTCTGGAAAAAGTGAAAGACAACAACCAGAGAGGATTAAATATGCAATCTGGTCCATTAAACAAACAATAGAGATTTAATGGCCTGTGTTCTCTGCCTCCCAGGTGTAAAAGCAGGTGCTGAAACACCAACTGTCACGCATGGAAGACTATCCATTCTTCAATATATTTTCCTTTTATTGTTTACCAGGTAAAGCTAATAATAAACTATTAAAGAAAAAGTAGTTTTCAAAAAACATAGGTGATAAATTTGGACTTGTATTAAGGGAAAAATTCAGAGAATGAAATGTAAAAGAACATTTTACATTTTACCTGTATATTTTATTGACAAATATGTAACCTGCGTTTGAATCTTTGAATGTAATAAAATACTCAATAAAAGAAGACTTTAAAAATTGGAAAACCTTACATTTTGCAATGACTATATTTGTGTCAACTAATAAAGTTTTCCTCTATGGTTGAGTCCAAACAGCATAGCCAGAATTTATCGAGACATTAAACAGGAGAGGGCACAGCCAAAAGCATTTTCCAGCTCTAATTAACAGGTTTTATGATTCACTGAGTTGGCTCAACTACTGTTCACCTAATTCCCAACTCAAGTGAAATGCTGCTGGCACTGCAAATCAGGAGGCTGAATGACACTTCCAAGTATCTGCAGTATAAATAAAGTTTTTTTTTATTACTCTCCTCTTGGAATGACTACAGAGAAGTCTTATATTGCATAGTTCAAACTAAAAAGAGAAGAGTTAATTACACAGAAGGCAAGAGAAAACAGGGGAGGTATATTTTGAACTAAGGGAAATCATTTAAGATAGCATCTGTTATTTCAAAAATCTTCTGCTAGCTGTTACATTAGCCACAAATAAATGTTTAAGGCTAAGCAATGGAGAGATGTTTATTTGATTTAACTCGCTAAAAATTAAAAAACAAAAACAAAAACACAATGGTACCAGTAAAGAGAAAATCATCTTTAGGTTTCAGAGCCCTAAGACACCACTCAACACACTGTGGTTTTTAACCTTAATTCTGGCTGCAAAACACCAGAATACAGATCCATCAGAAATGAGGACTCGATGGGTTGAGCCCTCTACCACAGGTTTTACCCTTGGGAAGACGATTGCTGCAAAGGAGAGGCTAGGCCTCCCTATGGTTGTGCCTAAGAGCCTCCTCCCGAATGCCTCTTTGTTGCTCAGATGTGGCCCTGTCTCTCTAGCTAAGCCAACTTGAAAGGTGAAATCACTGCCCTCCCCCCTACGTGGGATCAGACACCCAGGGGAGTGAATCTCCCTGGCAACGTGGAATATGACTCCCAGGAGGAATGTAGACCTGGCATCGTGGGACGGAGAACATCTTCTTGACCAAAAGGGGGATGTGAAAGGAAATGAAATAAGCTTCAGAGGCAGAGAGAATCCAAAAGGAGCCGAGAGGTCACTCTGGTGGGCACTCTTACGCACACTTTAGACAACCCTTTTTAGGTTCTAAGGAATTGGGGTAGCTGGTGGTGGATACCTCAAACTATCAAACTACAACCCAGAACCCATGAATCTCGAAGACAGTTGTATAAAAATGTAGCTTATGAGGGGTGACAAGGGGATTGGGAAAGCCATAAGGACTACACTCCACTTTGTCTAGTTTATGGATGGATGAGTAGAAAAATAGGGGAAGGAAACAAACAGACAAAGGTACCCAGTGTTCTTTTTTACTTCAATTGCTCTTTTTCACTCTAATTATTATTCTTGTTATTCTTGTGTGTGTGCTAATGAAGGTGTCAGGGATTGATTTGGGTGATGAATGTACAACTATGTAATGGTACTGTGAACAATCGAAAGTACGATTTGTTTTGTATGACTGCGTGGTATATGAATATATCTCAATAAAATGAAGATTAAAAAAAAAAAAAAAAAAGACACAATGCTGAGCAAAATAAGCCAGGCACAAAAAGAGACATATTGTATGTTACCACTAATGTGAATTCTGTGAAAAATGTACAATGTTTTATACTGTAGAATGTAGGGGACCTAGAGATACCAATTAGTGGAGGGGGAATGATAATCTAATAAGAACAGATAAACTATGGAGGGTAATCTCAATGTTATGGGAATGCTCAGGAATGATTATGGTTTGTAAACTTTCTTGGATATAGTAAGATCATGTTGGAAGCAATAGAGTTATTTTAGGTTTTTTTTTCTCTTATTCCTTTGTTTTCTTAGGGGTTGTTAATTTTCTTGGGGTATGGTAGGAACATGTTGGAAGCAATGTAGTTATTTTAGATTATTTGTTTTTCTTACTCCTCTGTTTGGACATGGTTTATTAATTTTCTTGGGGTATGGTAGGAACATATTGGAAGCAAAGTAATTATTTTAGGTTATTTGTTTTCCTTAATCCATTGCTTTGTTTGAAATGTTGTGGGGTTTTTTTTGGTTGTTGTTTGCCTGTTTGTTTTTAATTTTTTGATAAACAAAGTTAAAAAATTGAAAAAAAAAATCAGTAGAAAAATGGGAGTAAAAACTAAATGACAAATAGGGTGGGATGGGGGGATGGTTTGGGTATTCTCTTTTCACTTTTATTTTTTATTCTTATTCTGATTCTTTCTGATGTAAGGAAAATGTTCAGAAATAGATTGTGGTGATGAATGCATAACTATATGATCATACTGTGAACAGTTGATTGTATACCATGGATGACTGTATGGTTTGTGAATATATTTCAATAAAACTGAATTAAAAAAAAAAAAAAAAAAAAAAAGGAACACAGAAAAAAAAAAAAAAAAAAAAGAAATGAGGACTCACTTTAGCTGGCAACAATGAGAGGGAAGATGGATAACAGAGTAAATCAGAAAATACCTTTTCTTTCCTCACTCTACCCCAGCCTGCTATTCCCTTCTTCTCCTTTTAGAATCTGGAAGAAGAAAATTACCAAAGCGATGAAGAGTTTCCCACCATAGTCTCACACAAGTCTCACAGGTGCCAGAGTTGGACTAGAACCCAAGTCTCTGGGATCCAAGTTTAGAGTTTTGTCTGCTTAGCTGTTTACAAACTGCCCCACTTTCTCTGGTTCTTAACCCTTGCACTTGCTGTTACCACAGATTGGAAAAAGCTCCTCTCTTTCCACCCACGCCTGCATCCCAGCAAGTTTCATTGGCTAATTCCTATTTAGCTCTTAAGTTTCATTTTAGATATCACTTCCTCCAAAGAGTCTTTCAGAGCCTCACCCACGCCCTGACCTCCACACTCTCCTGGGTTGTGTGGCCTGTGCCACACTACCATTGGGTATTTCCCCCATCCACTTATTGTACTTTATTGTAGTTATTTGTGTTTTTTCCCTCACCAGCCTACTAACTGATCTTCATTTTCACCATTACATCCCTAGTGCCCATTACTGTACCTGCCACAAAGAAAGAGTTCATTCGATATCTTTTGAGCAAATAAATACAGGTTGAAAAAATACCATACTATCAGAATAATGAGCAGCATATTTTTGGAAGTATATAATCACATGGATTATATAAAAACAAGAATATTAACACTATTCTTGTCTTAGAAAAGTTGATAGGTTTCCATGCCCCAAGAGATATTTAACAAATAATTTGACTTAAACAAAATTAAAAATGAGGCTTAAATTAATTTTACAAACATGTTTTATTATAAGGTAGTTACAATGTTTTCTTTAGAACAGTGTTTTCTACATTAATTAAAAGTAACTTTTTTCATCAGTTCAGTTTCTTAAAAATTTTTGTAGAAACTCTATTATAAAAGACTTAATCACAAAATGAGATTCTAACTTTTAAACAACCATTCCTGATTTTATATACTCATCTTCATTTATGTTTCTGTTCATTTGACTTTAAACCTGATTCCTCTTAATATTCTCTGAAATAATAAATTATACATATATATATACACACACAGATATTTCAATGTCCTTTCATTTGATTTTGAATCTTTTACAAAGTTCTTCTCAGAGTGTTTTCTTTATGGCTTTGTGAGCTAACTTATTCCTAATCTGGCCTGATGATCCCATTCTGAAACACTTTCAGACTGTACTTCAACCCTTCACCTATTTCAAGACTCCCCAGCAAATTAATCACAATTGTACAGTCTGTCTTGAATCTCATATTGCTTACCCTGGCATCTATTACTGTAACATATCCTTCTGCAATAGCTTGGAAGTCTATCCTCAGGAGTGCTGAACAAGAACAGAAGAGACCCAACAACTTTCTCTGTCACGATCTGAGACAGACACATTGGTTGGCCTAACCCAACTACAATTACTAACCAGATTCTCCCTTTCCCACCTCCACTATAGAGACTAGAAAACACAAATATTCATTCTCCCTTTTTAGCTTAGGTGAGAACAGAGGTGAGGTGGGAGAGGTTTTGGAAAAGTTTTTTCTTCCCTGTTAAAAAGAAAAGAAAGAGGAAAAAAAAAAAAAAACAACAAATATGATTGGCACTTCCCCTCCTCTCTTGTTCCTGGCATTATTTCTGGAGCTATGACAACATTGTTCCTGTCTTGAACATGGGCAAATTTCTGGAGCTATGGAGTTGTTCTTGCACCTATGAAACAAACAGCACAAAAATAAAAATGAACACACCATAAATAGCAGACCAAGGGGCTGGAGAGCATTATTAGGCAGCCAAACCAAGTCTTGTAACTGTTCTCCTCCAGATTTCAGGAGAAACTAAACCATTTCTAGATTAAACCACTATTGGGTTTTGGATACACGGAGCAGAACACATTCTTTACTGACACACATTTCCTTCCCTCAATGAATGGTGTGAATCCTGCTGGAAATCAGGCAGCAATCACCTTAAGACCCCTGTGTAAGAGACTGCAGAGTGAAGAAAAGAGTCAGAGGGAAGGCAAGAGAAAGGGCCCAAGAAAGAGAGGTGGGTGGGCTTTCTCCCTAGCAGGAACAGATGAGGAAAGGTCTCCTTTCTATCCCCTTATGGAAGGAAAAGCATTCCAAGTGCCCACTCAGCTTGGGCTTTCATTTTTCCCCTAGTCTGGCAAAATGAAAGCTCCAGCTCCAGAGAGTAGGGTCCAATAAGTTATCTTTGAACTTGATCAATCCACAGCAACTGTATTCTTCTCTGGGTAGAGTAACAGGTATGGGGAAGGAGAGTCTAGATCATTATTTCCACAACTGAGACACACAGATGTACTTAATTTGCCTATTCTCTACTACAGGATTTTAACTAGAAATTTTTCATTTCAATAATATTATTATTATTATTATTTTTAAGTCCTAACATAAGCATATAACGGACTGCCTATATACCCACTGCTATCAGAGTCAGGCCATCTGATTTGATCTAGTTGGTAACAAGCAGGCCTATTTTGAATGACATTGACTAATGATAAAAAGACAGATGCCGACTTAAAGATCTGAATGATGATGTTGTGTGTATGAAGACCAAATAACATCATGGAACATCAAATGAAAGTTTTCAATCAGAAAAAAGTGGTGGGAAAATTGTGTCACCTGTAGAACACAGGCCAAAATCCAAAGTATATGACTAGTGGCAATTTGTACCATATACAATTTAGGATCAATTATCTGGTTTTAGGGTGGGGTGGGGTGGGGGGATCATCATAATAGAAAATTAATGTTAGTTAGGCAACTATTTATTTGATAATTTTATTTATAGCTAACATAAATTTGTTATGTTTCTTATTTATAGCTAACATAAATTTGTTAAGCTTTATAATTACAGCCATAAGTATAACAATTTTAAAACTAGTTTTATGTTTTTATGTTTTGTAACATCAAAAAAACAATTTGTTAACACTCAATAATTCTTCCCCATAAAAGGAGCATGTGCCTTTCTCAAGTTTGAGAAACAGTGCCATACTGATCTATAATCTGCACTCGCACAATCAAATTCTTCCTATGCAATGAGATTTCTGAGAAATTAACAGTTGTCTATGCTGTCCCCCTACTTTTTGAAATTCATTTGTTTCTTGGCTTATGAGACATCATTCTCTTTTGATTCTCCTTCTGTCTCCCTATTAATTTCTAGTAGCCTTTGGTATTCCTTCCTTATCAGATAGTCAGTGGCATTTCCTTGAGGTTCCATCTTTACGTGCCTTGTCTTCTCACTCTGTTTGCTCTCCTTTGGCAGTGTCATCTACTCAACAGAGAAACGGACCCAGTGGCAACATGGCCTAGGTGGCATTGGCAAGATCATCCTATATGGATTCCGGATAGTAGTTCTTCAAAAGAAAAGGAGAATCACACTCATTCGTTCTTGTTGAGATCCTAAGGGGGCCCAAAGACTAGAACCCTTCTGTCCCATCTGATTAGTGAATCTCATTAAGAAATAAGATGAAAGAACCGACAATATCTCTAAGCAAAGACAAAAAAAAGAAAGAAAAGAAAAAAAAGAAATGAGACAAAGAGGCAAAATAATCCCAGTAAGAAAAGACAGTAGCCTGGGCATTGTGCCTCTTCTCTGTGTCACATGAAAATGACACACGGCATGATCTGCCTTCTAGTTTACAGAGATGGGACTAATACCAAAATACCAATGAAAAAAGGGAATATTAAAATTTGACTTCCTGATTTTTATTCTTTATCAACAAAGGAATATAAAGGGCATAACATAGTGTGAAAGCTAAATGGGCTTACTATGGAACCCCAGAATTTAATAGACTAACTTAGTCACAGCAGGACTGGACTGTTTAGGTCTCTCTCCCTCCACTCCTGGAGGACAGACCTTTACTCTCAGTCTTTATAATATGGCTAATAATAATCAAGAACACGTGGGCCAGGTGGGCAGGAAAATGCCAAAGAGAAAGAAGAGGAAGGGACTGAGCTATAGAGACCACATTCTTTCCCAAATTTACCATTCAATCAGGAGTACTTAGAAGAAAAAAATATCTCTGTTTAGAAATAAGGAGCGTATAAGAGACATTCCACTCTAAGAGTAGTTTCCTTTGTCAGTATTGAAAATTGTCCCTTTAAATACGGTTTCAAAATCATATGTTAATTTTTTCAAAATCATATGTTAATTTCTTCCCTGAAAAGTCTGTAAAATATTCAAATGAGTTAACATTAAAATGAAAATAGCCAGATGATATGATCTTAATGGCCTAGTAAGCCAGAAGATCAAGATCAAGATACTGCTATGATACTTCAGTAAAGCAAAGAAAGTTTTGACATTTCACCATGATGTACATTATAGGGGTCAAGGGAACAACTGTCACAGGGGAACAATGCTGTGATCTGGAAGAAATATAGTTTTATTCAGGTAGGTCTAGTTTTTGCCTAACCTTGATTTATCATGGAACAGTTGTGATGAGGGAATAATCTGTGAACGTACTTTGAAATGTCACCCTCTGAGCATCGTGAGAATGTGTGAATTTTCTTTGCCAGAGAAATATCATTTTAGAGCTTAAGCTATTTAATTATTTAAAAGGCTCCTGAATTTGGGAAGATAAAAGTGGAACTTTTTGCACGTTCCTACTGAGATAATTGGATTCTAGAAATAATGCAGATAAAAATCAGGATGTCAAATTTTAATATTCCCTTTTTTCATTGGTATTTTGGCATAGTCCCATCTCTCTAAACTAGAAGGCAGATCATGCCATGTGTCATTTTCATGTGACACAGAGAAGAGGCACAATGCCCAGGCTACTGTCTTTTCTTTCTGGAACTAACAATAAGGACTGTGCAAAAGGCCAGAGAGAGAGCAAAGGTCCAGGTTGGAAGAAGAGGACAGAGGATACAGGAGGCATTTCTGGAAAAAAAAAAAAAAAAAAAGATAGGACATGTGATGCTGAAGCTAATGCCCATGCAGAAAGTTACATTTAAAAGAATTTGGAGGGTGTGGGAAAAAAATCAGTGATAATTACATAGAACACTAAAAAAAATTTAAAAGAGGTAATCATTAACCTTAGGAAAACAAGCTGTGAAAGAAGGGAAATATAATGATGTCATATTGTGATTTTATGTAGTAAGTAATATTTTATTGATTTAACCAAAAATTATGTAGTAGAACAAGAGGATTGGTGGAAAAGGGGAATTGTGGTATAAGAAGAGCAAAATCCTTCTCTAACCATAGAAAGAAGTGACTTTCTTTTTGGTACCTTCACTCTCAAACTCACCATATTAAGGATAATTACCATTTTTTCATGAGTACCTATTACATGCCTGCCTTTATGCTGGACACTTCACATGCATGACATCTAATCATCACAACACTATGCAAAGTAGATATTGTCCCTCCAGTTTACAGATGACGAAAACAAAGTATTGAGAGTTTAAATTATCTGTCAAAATTTACCCAACAGCTAAATAATATAGCTGGAATCTGAAGCTAGGTCCATCTAATTTTAAAATCTGGGCTCTTTCAGTTACACTTTGTTATGAAATACAACACTGCCTTCATTTAAATATAACCTTAATTTTTGCAAATGTTAAGTAATTATTCCTTGGGTGGGCTTTATGTATGTTTGAGTCAGCATTGGCGGTTACACTGTCAACTCCTTGAATCAACATTTTAGCATTTAGCTTATTATCTTCCTTGAGTTCTTAGTATATAATTTTGAATAACTCTTTATGCTTTTTTCTTTAATTGATCTGAGTTTCAGAGATTGCTCTCAGCCATAACTCTAAACTTAAAGAAATTTTTAACACTTGTGTCAGTTTGAATGTATTATGTCCCCCAAAATGCCAGCTATTATCTTTGATGCAATCTTGTGTGGGCAGACATATTTGTGTTGATTAGATTGTAATTCTTTGATTGAATTTTTCCATGGAGATGCGACCCACCCAACTGTAGGTGATAACTCTGATTAGATAATTTCCATGGAGGTGTGGCCCTACCAATTCAGCGTGGACCTTGATTAGTTTACTAGAGCACTATATAAGTTCAGAAAGAAGGCAGAAACTTGCTACAGCTAAAGGGACATTTTGAAAAATGCACAAGAGCTGAGAGAGAAGCTGTAGCTTACAGAGACATTTTGGAGATGGTCTTTGAAAGCAGACTTTTGCTCTGGAGAAGCTAAGAGATGACAAATGCCCCAAGAGCAACTAACAGTGACATTTTTGAGGAGCTGCAGCCTAGAGAGGAACGTGCTGGGAGAAAGCTATTTTGAAACCAGAACTCCAGAGCAGACGCCAGCCACGTGCCTTCCCAGCTAACAGAGGTTTTCCGGACGCCATTGGCCATCCTCCAGTGAAGGTACCCAATTGTTGACGCCTTATCTTGGACACTTTATGGCCTTAAGACTGTAACTGTGTAACCAAATAAACCCCCTTTATAAAAGCCGATCCATTTCTGCTGTTTTGCGAAAAGGCAATATTAGCAAACCAGAACAACACTGAATGATAGAACTGAACTGCTCATAGTGTTCATCTGTAAGTCTGATTGCTTGGTGTAGGAAGAGGAAAATTAATAGTTGAAGAAGATGAGGTGTCTAGAAAATTATTGTTTCTGTAGGCTCACTGAAGAAAAAGCTGAATACCAGAGCAGCAGCTTCAGAAAAGAGAACAAAGCTTGCTCTCTTGGTGAGAACTGTGCCCTCATCCCTTTCCCATATTCATCCCATCCATCTATTATACCAGGGAGTAATTATTCCATGTAGGAGTTTCATGATAATAAAATTGTATGAAAAAATTAAAGTCATGTAAAAAACTTTAACGGGAAATATTTCTTTAAAATACTTTACAAACATTTCTAAACACACAACTTGTCTATAGTAAGTATATATGAGGATGATACCTTTTTAAATCAAATAACAATAAAAGATGTTAAAATTACAAACTGATTTTTTTCAGCATCTACACTTAGGTCAGAAAGAAATGGTTTTCCAATTGTACACTTTTTTGTAGTTTACAGTAAGCTGATATAATTACATGTATGGTGGATTTGCTGTCAGCCACTACAACTTGTAGAATAGTGTAATTAACTGATTCTGAATAACAACTAGCACCTGAGGATGCATAAGGGAAAAAATCTCAAATTAGATTATCTTACAAAGAGAAATGGAGAATTAGTAAGGACACAAAATTATGAAAAGAGAAATTTATATCTAATTTAGCAAACATCTGCAAACTTTCAGTCAGTGATATGTAAATCACAGTCTATCACAAAGGATAAACACCAAGTGAACCCATAAATAAGAAAAATGATAACTTTTAGAGGTTTTGAGATGAATAGAAAAATTTTTAATTGTTATATAGACAAGAGATGGTTTTATTGACCATTGTGTTAATTTAGGAGAAAAGGTAAAACAAACTTAAAACTGCTCCATGGCAATTGTATAAAACTGTAGTTTGTGAGGGGTGACAATATGATTGGGAAAGCCATGTGGATTACACTCCCCTTTGTCCAGTGTATGGATGGATGAGTAGAAAAACGGGGGCAAAAAAAAAAAAAAGCACCCAGTGTTCTTTTTTACTTTAATTGTTCTTTTTCACTTTAATTTTTATTCTTATTACTTTTGTGTGTGTGGTAATGAAAATGTTCAAAAATTAATTTTGGCGATGGATGCACAACTATATGGTGGTACTGTGAACAACTGATTGTACGTTTTGTATGACTGCATGGTATGTGAATATATCTCAATAAAATTGAATTAAAAAAAAAAAACCGCTCCATGGGAAGTACTCTAGGGGTTCCCCAAATGCATAATTTTTTAAAAGTCCAATTGTGTAGCTTTCTGTTTACTTTTTATTTTAAAACAATGTCAAACTTCTAGAGAAGTTGCAATAACATCTAATGTCTCACCATTCAAAAGTAAGTTGCTGATATCATGTCCTACTACCCCAAATACTTTTAATGTGCAATTTTGACAAACAAGGACATTGTCCTCCATAACTACGATACAAGCATCAAAATGAAGAAATTAATATTTATTTATTACTATCATCTAATTCTCAAATCCCATTCTTGCTATGGCAATTGTCCCAACAATGTCTTTTACAGCAAAAGGATCTACTCCAAATTCCTATGGCACACTTAGTTGTCATGTCTATTTAGTATCCTTCAACTCAAACAGTTCTTCAGTCTTCACTGACTTTCCTGACCTTGAAGTTTTTGGTGATTACAGAAGGATTATGTTATAGAATGTCCTTCAATTTGGGTTTGTCTGATGTTTCCTCATGATTAGATTCAGGTTACATGTACCTTTGGCAGGAACATAACAGAGGTGATGCTGTGTTCTTCTCATTACATACTGTCAGCTGACATGGGATTTCAGTTTTGTCCCGTTACTGCTGATGTTAACTTTGATCACTTGATTAAGGTGATGTCTAACAAGCTTCTCCACTGTAAAGTTGCTTTTTTTTTACCTTTGTAATTTATAAGTATTTATATGTATATTCCAAAATCTGCAAAGCTATAACAAAACACACTCAAATATGTTATAAATCAAATTTAAATTCATTGGAGTCCATTTTGAGTTGCTGGATTGTTTTTTGCAGAGACCTGGAAATAAGCCATCTGTATTAGTTTCGTATTGCTACATAACATATGACCACAAATTTAGCAGCTTAAACCAACACACAGGTGTTATCTTGTAGTTTTTGTGGGACAGGAGTCTGGGGACAGTTTAGCTGGGTCCTCTGCTCAAGGCTGTATTCAAGGTGTTGGCTGTAGCTAGGATCTCATCTCAGGCTCAGGGTTCTCTTCTAAGATTATGTGGTTGTCAGCATAATTCATTCCCTTGCAGCTATACAACTCATGGCAGCTTATTTCTTGAAGACCAGAAAGGGAGTCTCTGACTTCCATCTCTGATCTCTAGACCCGCTTCTAAAGAGGTCACCTGATTAAGTCAGACCCATCAAGGATAATCTCCCTTTTGATTGGCTTAAAGTCAACTAAACAGGGACCTTAATACCATCCACAAAATCCCTTCACCTTCGTCATATGATGTAACATAACATGGGAATGATATCCCTTCTCCTTGCTATATTCTATTGGTTAAAAGCAATTTAAAGGTTCCATCCACACTCAAGGGAAAGGAATCATCCAAGGGCATTGAGGTTAATTTTAGAATTCTACCTATCACAGCTTTTCTGCCATCTGGATTGATATATTTGAACCTCTTATATTGCTTCACTGGTTATATAGTTTTTCACTCTGTTCTGACTCACCTTTCCCCTTTTCCCCCACCCCAATTTTAATTTAGGTTTTTGCTTGCCTGATCAAGTAAAATTGTACAAGTAAGAACACTGTTCCAACACGTGAGCACCATTGTGAAATGTCAGGCCAGGCTTGGGTACATTTGCTTTGTGTGAGCTTAGCATCAAGTGAAAATTGTGCAATAGCCATTGAATGCACAGCACACTGAGTTGTGATACTTTCATAGTAGATAATTTTTTTATAGCACAACTTACATATTTCAAATGGTTGAAAAATTAGTATCAGTATAAAATGCCTTTGAATGGGAGCTTCCTTTCCAGTACTTTGAAGTCTACAAAAGATGTATCTAGAAAATTTAATACTGTGGAAAATGAAGTCTGCTTAAATTGAATGGGGGTGGGGGGAGGGCCTGTGGTTTTTCTTTTTGATTAATTGCTGTAACACTGTCCTTCAGGCAGCTGAGGGAGTTTCATATTTTCTTTAGACATCATTAGGCACTTAAGTTCTTGAAGGACAACTTTGATACTACATGAATTCTGCCATTTTCTACCACAGATATGGCTCTTGGGTCTACTACTCCATTAGAACTATTAACCCCATTCATATTAATTTTTGTTACAAATCTTACAAACAGGGATGCTTCTGGGTATTTAGGTCAACATTCTATTTTAAGGCCGTGGTTTTCATAAATTGTCCGAGCCCTTGGTAGCTGCCATCTTGCATTGCTGTAGCTCTCACAGCAGATAATTTTAACACTTAAAATTTGGGGGGCTTCTTCCCTGACTTCTGTGGTAAGAAAAGGGATCAGTTGTTGGATATTGGTGATTCAACTTAGATGCAGACATTTATTACCATTCTTTCAAGTTTCTGGATCAGTTTAATTGGAGAGTATACTCAGTTTTCAATGGGAAGTGATTAAAAAAAAAAAATACCAGTTGAAACTGCTTATCAGTATGAATCTGGAATTTCTGAAAACCCTGCAATGACAACAAGATATAGAAATGGATGTTGAAGCTGATATGAGCAGCAATCATCCACAAACCCTATATGGCAAATCTTGTGGTCACTGTGCTTTAGTTACATTTTTCTCATAAGGACTGAAAATGTAAACATAAAATAAACATATGGTCATAATATTCTCCTTTTATCTTTGGCAGCGGCAGGGGTTAAGGTGAGTATCACGAATGAGATTTTGCATGATTAAAAGGGTCTATTGCTTTTTAAAAAGGTTGAAAGCCACAAAAGAGTTTTGAAAATGATAGTTTTAGGGAAGCTGGATCAGTAGCTAGTAAATGAAAAATTCAGTAGCCTTGTCAAGCCATACTTAAATTAAATTCTTCCTTTGATGGGACCTATGGAGCTGTTATATAACTTTTCTATTTGTATAAATCCACCAAGTCTAATAATAGGACTACTGACATTACCTCTTCAGCTAAGGGCATGTTGTACCCAATTAAGACCCCATTCATATTCTCCTACAATGATATACAATAACCCATCTTGTGTGGCTAAGCCATATATCTGAGTAAATAAGTCTACCACCAAGATCTACCTGTATAGGTCAGACCTTTTATCTAGCATCTCTAGTCTTAGTTAACTGCAGGTGCATATGGTTCATGATTCCTTGGTATATGCTTCCTAAGTGACAAATATTTCTCTCCTACAGTGAGGCCACAGGAGGACCTAAATCAAAACATCCTAAAGTGTTAGGTTTCCAAATGTGTGTTTTCTTCTTCTCCCAAGTGTACTGAGGTTTAATTGAAGTACACCAAACTACACACGTTTAAAGAGTGCAATTTGATCAGTCTTCAGTTATATTCACACCACAATCAAGATAATGAATTTTCCAGCAGCCTCAAAAGTTTTTTTCTTTCCCTGTGTAATTTTTCCCTCCCTCCACCCCCGTTGCAGAGAACCACTGCTTTCTGTGATTATAGATTAGTTGACATTTTCTGGAATTGTATATAAATGGGATCATACAGTACACACTCCTTTTTTGCCTTGCTTCTTTTACTCAGCTAATTATCTAAAAATTAGTCCATACTGTGGCAGATATCAATAGTTCATTTCTTTTTATTGCTAAATAGTAAGTAGTTCATTGTGTGGACATACCACAATTTTTAATCTATTTATCTATTGATGACATTTGGATTGTCTCCAATTTTTTATTGTTAACAAATAAACCTGCTATGAACATTCACATACAAGTCCTTAAGTGGGAATAAATTTGCATTTCTCTTGGGCAAATACCTAAGCATAGAATAACATATGGTTGATATATATTTAATTTTTTAAGAAACTGCCACACTGCTTTCCAAAGTTACTGCATCACCTTGCATACCCACCAGAATTGTATGAATGTTCCATTTGCTCTACATCCTCATCTATACTTGGTATAGGCAAATTTTTTAAAATTTTTAGCAATTCCAATGGGTGCGTAATGGTATCTCATTGTGATTTTAAGTTACATTTCCCTGATGACTAATGATGCGAAGCATTTTTTTCACATGCTTTTTGGCCATTTGTATATCTTCTATTACAAAATGTGTCTGTTCAAATATTCTGCCCATTTTTTTTTTTTTTTTTTTTTTTTTGCTGAGTTTTCAGATGTGTTTTTAAAGAATGTGGCTGGGAAAGACTTGGCATTCAAAAAATCCATTTTCTCACATTGAAAGTTTTGGCCAGGAAAGGGTGAGTCAGCACTTTGATGTTTACAAAATTTGAGGGGACTGCTACTTTCCTCTCCATAAAACAAGGATCTATTCTGGGCTGCCTGATCTCATTACCTATTAAGTTGGATGCGCTCTACTTCTATTCTTATATCATTCCTGCCAGAGCATGTGCTGCCTATTAAAGCACTCAGTTACAATTTGATGCCCTCTTAATTTCACATATGTTGCCATAGGTTATTACTGCAGACATGAGCATTAGAATTGGTGTAAGGCTGCTGAAAACCAACATGGCATCACTGTGGAATGGGATGGCATTTTGTTTTGCTTTGTTTTGTTTTGTCTTAGGGAGAACATTTCAACTTAAATGGAAAAATTTTCTCTTTTCCATTAAATTAAATTAAACAGAATTAGATATTGGTGGTAGAAATCTAGGGAAAGTATTTGTATTTCCACCCTTAGACTCAGCAATGTCTATTTAAAACAAGAGAGATTAATTAAAAAGCAATCTCAGAATAGGTATTTTAGACTCTATAGACAGCAACTGATAGCTTCTTACTCTAAATCTTGAATAACTGAGCTGTATGCTTAATTGGAAATCAGTATTGTTTCCTAAGACAAAATGCAGATAAAAAGGCGGTGTCACATCTAAAATTATAAGGGTTTTCTTTTTACCAACTACTGTGCCTATGGGGGAGTGAACGCTTGAAACCCAGGCTCTTTTAATGTTTTAATGAGAAGAGGACTTTGGTTCCACTCTCTCAAACGCACCGCATTTACTGTCTTTCCCTCCCACCACCTCCGTCCTTTCTTTGCTCCATCCCAAAGTAAGAGCAGGTGTTTGTTTACCAAGTGTACCGAGGCAAGTCTGACAATCACAAAGCCAGGCGGGGTTCATGGTCCCAGAGCCCAGCCTGTACAGTCCTTGCTGGCCTGCTTACCTGCAGGCACTGCAGGCTCCCTGTGCTTCCAGGTTCCCATCAGTAGACTGACAGATGTGGAAAGCCTCCTGCAGGCCCTGACAGGCCTCTGTTCTTAGAACCAACTTCTTACCCTGCTACTGGGTGGAAAAATCAGTTTGGCAGTTCACTTACGGCTATTTGTCTTCACTTCATGGCTGGTAGGACCATGAAGGAGGTGGGGAAAAGGTCATAGGAATAAGTGTTTTTCCTCCTAAACTAGTTTTGCTACTAAGAAAGTTGAGAATCAAAACAACTTCTGCTTCCTTGGGTCTATTTCTTACTCTGAATTAGAATCTGCAGGGGATTTGAGCATTGGGATTTGAGAACCACCCCCCCCCCAAAAAAAAAGGAAAAAAAGCAAAAAGCTGTGATTGATTTATTTAAATGCATGGCTCCATTTTGTTCCTTTTATGGACCCATTGCTTGGTTTAGAGGACATGGGCATGGTGTAGTTTGCTGAGAGTTCTTTTTATTGCCCCACCCAGTCCCTATGTGCCTTCAAGACCAGACTCCCTTCTCTCCCTCACAGAACCTAGGTATTGAGATACCTTGTAAAAAGACTGGGTGCTACACTAGCATTTGCTGAGACTTGCAAGGGGGAAAAAAAAGAAAGTATAAGTAAAAGAAATGTAAATTTCAGATAGAGGCAGGTAGGGCTGAGTCAAAAGCATTAAACAGAGTTACAGTCTAATAAAATAATGCTAACGTGAGAATCTACCTCAGCAATTTTTTCTGAATGGTTGATAAAAGTGACTGAGAGAGAAGGTGACCTATTGGAGCAAGTATTAAATGCTGACAAATCTGCTTTGTTTTGAAAGCAGATGTCTTCTATAACTTTTACTTACAGAATTACAAACACACACACATATATATTTTTATGAGAGAAGTTGTTAGGTTTACAGAAAAATCATGCATAAAATGGAGAGTTCCCATATACCCCCATTATTAACACCTTATGTTAGTGTGGTAAATTTGTTTTAATTCATGAAAGAACAATTTAATAATTGTACTGTTCACAATAGAGTGCACTGTGTTGTACAGTCCTATGTTTTTTTAATATTTTTGTTGCAGAAACATATATACACCTAAAATTTCCTATTTTTTTTTTTTATATTTTGTTGCAGAAACATATATACAACCTAAAATTTCCCTTTTTAACTGCATTCACATATATATACTTCAGTGCTGTTAATTATGTTCGCAATGTTGGGCTACCATCACCACCATTCATCACCAAAATTTTATGATTAACCCAAACAGAAACTCTGTAAAATTCAAGAATTAACTCCTCATTTCCTACCCCCACCCCATCGAACATATATTTTTATGGCATGTGTTTTTCTCCTACCACTTTATTTTTTTCACCATCATGACCTTAACAATAGTGGTTTTGCCAACCATAGTACTTCTTAGGAATATAACTTCCTTAATTGATGAATGACTACCATATTGCTCTCATATTTGGGGAAAAATTATTAAATGAAAAAGAAGGTGTTAAAATGACATGATTGAAAATCATGGACTTTCAAATTCTATTGCTTATTTCTTGAAATTTGCCTCAGATATCTAAAAACAGATCAACAACAACCTAAAACTGACTTTATCCTTTTCATGTTTTAACTTCCATGATTAGTGATCCAGCTGGAGGTTCAAACTTAGATGAGGCCAATAATTTTCAGTTATATTATAAATTTATTTCCTGTTAAAATAAGTGTAAAACCCCAGATTTGGTCATTCAAACCTTCACTGAAGGCAGTGGAATAACTCTAGTACACGAGATTGTGGAGTCACTAACCCTGAGTAATTTGTAGCATTCTTTGTAGATTGCAGTCTTTTCTCTGATTGGATCCATTAAGACTTCCTGTTGTGATTCATTTGAATAAAAAAGTTTGATTTAACAAGGATACAGAGTGAAGACTTTTGATATCAGAACAGTTTAAAAATCTTAGATTTCTGAGCTCCAAGCCTTGTCTTCCTTCTTACCTTCTTAAATTCTATCAGTGTGATTCTGTTTAAATGGATCAGAGTAGATTCAATCCAAGCATCAGGAGGGTATTCTTGCAATAACCAACACTAGAGATGAATTATCTGTTTCCAATTTTGTCTAAATGTTATCTCAGAAACCTTTTTGATAATTGCAAGTCTAAATAATCTGATCATTATTGCATTGGGCATCAGGCAGGACTGTTCTACTATTAACCTGTTATACTATTTCAGCATCTTGTGATGAAATCAGTTGGCTATTTGTTGCCCTCAAACCAAAGGCTAATCTGTACAAAGCATAATATAGATCCTAGTGGTTGATGCTTCTACAAAACCTGTACCTCAGTGGGCAAGAATGTCATCGGGTATCTTCTTTAAATTCTCTAGCTCTTTCTAAACTTGTATATTTATTTATACTTTGCCCAGTTGATGCTTTAAAAATACTGGCTCTGGCTTTTGTGGTTATGCTCAAATCACCATGAGGGGAGGATAAACTTGAGCAACCTGAGAAGTAGATGCTGTCTAGGAAGACCATTTGCTGAAGTTAAAAAAACCAACAATGATTTAGGAACCTGGAATCTGGTTTTGCCAAGCAGCTCAGTGGCCGAGAACAAGTTACTTAATCTTTCTGTAGTTTAGTTTCCTCATCTGTAAAATGACCTAGTTGGACTGGATAATTTCAGTGATCCCTTCCATACACTGGATATTTGAATATATTTGATACACTGTTTCTAGGTACTCTGACCTTTCTTGTAAAGCCCTTTCAGATGTGCTTTATCATTTTATCCTCACAAGAATCCCTGAGGGAGACAATGTAGGTCTTTAAAGAATAAATAGACAGGCTAGTTACAATTTCAGATGTGATAACTAAGATTGTAAGAGATTAGATGATTTGGCAAAGATTACCTACTGATAAATGGCAGAACAGAGACGTGAACTAAGGTCTTCTAACCCCGGAAATTTCCTGTGTAGGTCACAAAACGACACATAGGAGGAAGCAAAATTGTTTGGAATCATTAATCATATGCATGAATTACTCTACAAGTGATACTTCCTTTAGTCAATTAAACCAAACTAAACTCAAGCTAAAGTTAAATAGCAGGAATATAAGTGATAAAAATAACTGGTGCTCTATTGTAACATGAGTATGGGGGAAATTATAAGGGATTGAAAGATAATAGCTGAGCTCTGGGCTGGTAGATTTGAGGCCACAGTGAGGAGCAAAGTAATGATTCAGTTATGGCCCCTCCTTTCCAGGAAAGTAGAGATAAGCTACAAGGGCAGCTGGGGAACAAAGCCATGAGGAAAGAAGAGGAATTGGGAAGCCTTCATTACTTAGCCAGGTGAAAATTAATGTGAAAGCTCATAAACTAAAAACATTTGAAAAGCATTAACATGAAAAACATATATATGCACCATGCTGGAAAAAATTAAGATTGGGAAAGGTTGTAAGCTTGATGGTTGGATTGCAGTAAAAATGTTTGTAACTGCAGAAATATATGCCAAAAGGAGTGACTCCCAAACAGTTCAGAAAAAAATAATAATATGTGTATATGTGTAAGATGTTAAAACTTGATGAAACAGGGTAAAAGACATATGATAGTTCTGGGTAAAAGACATATGAGAGTTCTTTTTATTATTTTCATAACTTTTCTGTATCTCTGAAATTATTTAAAAATTAAAAGTTAAAATAAAAGAAGTGGGCCCAGTCCCAATTGACAATGAGGAGTAAGATGCTTCAGGGTTCTGTCCTCCAACAGAAACCTTGAATAACTAGTTAAGAACTGGCAGAAACATCTTTCTCAAAGCTCCAGAAAACATTTAAAACACTGCAGTAAAAGGGTGAGTGATGAATCAAGGAAAAGGCTACTTAAAGCAGTAGGATCCCATGGCCCTTTGGCTGGCCCCTTCTCTCCCCTCACCAGCTCAGTATGGAGCCAGTGCATGCTCCCAGTGTGGATCCCTGGTCCCAGTTCCAGAGGGAGCAGAGTAGCCGTTGTGCACCTACTGGGAACATGTATATCTGGCTAAATCTGTCTGGCGATGACCTGAGGGACTTGTCATCCCAGATCTTGCCCTGTGTGTAGAAGGCAGTTCACTGAGTTCTCCTACATCTACAGGGAGAACAGTCAGGTCATACAATCTGGGGCAAAAGATTGCTGGCTGTATGACACAGAATGCAGTGTCTGGGAGCATGAGGAAACTATTTCCTAGAGAATGCAGTGCCTGGGAACATGAGGAAATTATTTCCTAGAGAAGAGGGGACATTAAGAGCTGTGTAAATGAAGGAATTCCTAGGGCCACATGTACATGCCCAGGTCAAAATAGATGTATAGAAAGGATCAGGGAGGCCCCTAGACTTTGGCATGGAGCTGTTCTCTAAAGTTACTGTATGAATAAGCTCTCAGGAAAAGCACTTGCACAAATCAATCTGTAAAGACTAGGAAAAGTGTTTCCATTTCTCCTTTTTTTTTTTTTTAAGCTCCTGGCATTCAAGGAAAACCCTGTCATAACTCTAACTAGATATAAGCTTAAAGAACAGACACCTCAGAGTCTCAATTCCTGTGATAACACTTTCAATTTTTAAAAGTCCAGATCTCAACAAAAGACTACAAAACATACAAAGAAACAGGAAACCATGGCCCAGGCAAAAGAGATTAAAGCACTAGAAACTATCAATGAGGAGGACCAGACCTGGAACACTCCAGACAAGGACTTCTAAAATATGGTCCTAAGTATACTCAAAGAGATAATGGGAAACACGTACAAAGAATGAAAGGAAATCAGGAATACTATAGATAAACACAAAGAGTATCAACAAAAATATGGAAATTATGAAAAGGAACTGTTCTAGTTTGCTAATGCTGCTGGAATGCAAAACACCAGAGATGGACTGGCTTTTATAAAGGGGGTTTATTTGGTTACACAGTTACAGTCTTAAGGCCATAAAGTGTCCAAGGTCATCAGCAATCAGGTACCTTCACTGGAGGATGGCCAGTGGCATCCAGAAAAGTTCTGTTAGCTGGGAAGGCACATGGCCGGTGTCTGCTCGAGTACTGGTTTCAAAATGGCTTTCTCCCAGGACATTCCTCTCTAGGCTTCAGCTCCTCAAAAATGTCACTCTCAGTTGCTCTTGGGACATTTGTCCTCTCTTAGCTTCTCCGGAGCAAAAGTCTGCTTTCAAAGGCCATCCCCAAAATGTCTCTCTAAACTGAAGCTCCTCTCTCAGTTCCAGTGTGCTCTTCAAAGTGTCCCACTTGGCTGTAGCTCCTCTTCAAAATGCCACTCTCAGCTGCACTGAGTTCCTTCTGTTTGTCAGCTCATTTCTATGGCTCTGCTGATCAAGGCCCACCCTGAATGGGTGGGGCCATGCCTCTATGGAAATTATCTCATCAGAGTTATCACCTACAGCTGGGTGGGGCATATTTCCATGCAAACAACCTAATCCAAACGTTCCAACTTAATCCCCACTAATATGTCTGCCCCACAAGATTGCATCAAAGAATATGGCTTTTTCTGGGGGACATAATACATTCAAACCAGCACAGGAACCAAACAGATAAAGACCACAGTAACAGAAACTAAAAGTTCCTTAGAAGGGTTCAATGGCAGATTGGAGATGGCAGAAGAAAGAATCAGAGAACTTGAAGATAAAAGAATTGAAACCATTTGATCTGAGAAGTGGAATGAAGAAAAGTGAACAGAGCCTGAGGACCCTGTGGAACACCATCAAGTGTACCAGTAAATGCATGTGGGAATCCTAGAAGGAGAAGAAAGAGAAAAGGGTCTGAGAGAATAATTTAAAAAATAATGGCTGAAAACTTCCCAAATTTAACAGAAGATATGAATATACATACCCAACATGCTCAATGAACTCCAAGCAGTATAAACCCAAACAGACCCATGCCACAGCATATTGTAATCAAACCATCAAATGCCAAAGAAAAAGAGAGAATTGTGAAAGCCACAAGAGAGAAACAGTGTGTTACATACAAGGGAGCCTCAATAAGATTAAGTGCTGATTTCTCATTGGAAACCATGGAGGCAAGAAGGCAATGAGATGACATATTTAAAACACTGAAAGAAAAACTTGTCAACAAGAATTCTATATCCAGCAAAACGGTCTGTCAAAAATGAGGGAAACAATCTTGAGGCTTGCTCTTGTGAAACTTATGGTTGTAAAGGGGAGGCTAAGCCCACCTATAATTATGTTTAGGAGTCACCTCCAGAGAACCTCTTTGGTTGCTCAAATGTGGACTTTCTCTCTCTAAGCCCAACTCTGCAAATAAATTCATGACCCTCCCCACTACACGGGACAAGATCCCCCAGGTGAATGAGTCTCCCTGGCAATATGGAACACAGATTCCGGGAATGAGCCTGACCCTAGCATTGAGGGGTTCAGAATGCCTTTTTGACCAAAAGGGGGAAAAGAAAGGCAACAAAACAAGGTTTTAGCAGCTAACAGAATTCAAATAGAGTTGAGAGGCTTGGAGGTTACTCCTATGCAAGCTACAGCTAGATATGCCAAACAGCCATAGTATGATAAGCCCAAGTCAATAGTAGTTCCAAAAATGCTAAAGAATACCCAGATTCCTATCTGAGACTCTTTAAAAAGTTTCACTCGCTAAGTTTATTCCTCAGAAACTTAAGTCCTCCAGAGAATTCCTATGCCAGCTAAGTCCCCAAACCCAGAGGCAATAGCCTCTTCATGAACATCAGCCAGATGTATCCCTTTTTCCCATAATGTCAAGACCCCGTTTCAACATGAACAAGTTAGGATGGTCATGGCCTAGACATCCCTGAAGATTGGGAAAGTGATTAAATTAGAGGAAGGGGTTGCAACAGAGAAGATGGAATTTAACAAAGGATTATGAATACTGAATCTCTATATAATTTTCTTAGTTGATAGGGTACTAGAATAGCTAGAAGGAAAGAACTGAAATGGTGGAACTGTAATCCACAGCATCCTTTGAAATTTGTTTTAGAGCTACTTGTTAAATTATAATTTGACAGTTATCACCTTTTTGCATATATGTTATATTTCACAATAAGGAAATAATTGAAATCATGGAACTATATAACCCATAATATTCTTTGAAGTTTGCTATCAAACTACTTGTTTTTTTTTAATCTTCATTTTATTGAGATATATTCACATACCACGCAGTCATACAAAACAAATCGTACTTTCGATTGTTCACAGTACCATTACATAGTTGTACATTCATCACCTAAATCAATCCCTGACACCTTCATTAGCACACACACAAAAATAATAATAATAATAATTAAAGTGAAAAAGAGCAATTGAAGTAAAAAAGAACACTGGGTACCTTTGTCTGTCAAACTACTTGTTAAATTGCACTTGGAAAGTTATCACTTCTATGTATATATGTTATATTCCAAAATTAAAAATATGATTAAAATTTTTAAAAATTTGGGAAAGATTAAGACATTCCCAGAAAAACAAAAGCTGGGGGAGTTCATGACCACTAGACTGCCCTACAAGAGGTGCTAAAGAGAGTTCTGCAGGTTGAAAGTAAAGGACAATAGACAATAGATAGGAGTCACACGAAAAGCTAAAGATCTCCAGTGAGATAATGACATGGGTAAATACAAAGCCAGTACTATTGTATTTTTGGATTGTAACATTACTTTTTACTTCCTACAGGATCTAAAAGGCAAATGAATAAAATGTAATGATAATGTGATTGGGAAAGCCATATGGACCACACTCCACTTAGTCTCACTTATGGATGGATGAGTAGAAAAATGGGGGAAGGGAAAAAAAAAAAAAAGGAGAAAAAGGCACCCAGCGTTCTTTTTTACTTTAATTGTTCTTTTTCACTTTAATTTTTATTCTTATTATTTTTGTGTGTATGGTAATGAAAGTGTCAAAAATTAATTTTGGTGACGAATGCACAACTATATAATGGTACTGTAAACAATTGAATGTGCACTTTGTTTTGTATGACTGCATGGTATGTGAATATATCTCAATAAATATGAAAACAATGTAATGATTATCAGTGGCTTTGTACTCATAATGTATGAACATGTAATCTGTGACAAGAACTACATAAAAGTGGGGGGACGGAGGAGTATAGGGACATAGTTTTTATATACTATTGAAGTTTAGCTGGCACCAAAGCAAACAAGATTATTATAGATTTAGAAAGGTAAATTTAAGCCCGATGGTAGCAACAAATAAAATATCAGAGAAAATGCAAACACACAGAGACAGAAATTAGAGAACAGGTTGTCAAGGGCTGGAGGCAGGGAAAATGGGGAATTAATGCATAATGGATGTAGGGTTTCTGTTTGGAGAGTTGGGAAAGTTTTTGTAATGGAAGGTGCTGAGGGCACTGCAATAATATAAGTGTGATTAATCCCACCAAAATGTACTGAATGGTATAATTGGATGTTTGGGACGGGTTGAGATGGGAAAGTTTATATTGTATATATGTTTGAAAAGAGAGAGAGAGAGAGAGAGAGAGAAAGAGAGAGAGAGAGGAAGGAAGAGACAATGACGATTAAATGCAATACAAGATCCTGGATGGGGTGTAGCAAGGGGGGAGAAAAAGCACAAAGGGACATTATTGGGACATATGAAAAAATCTGGAATAGAGACTATAAGCTCTATATCAGTGTTAACTTTCTTGAACTTGATAATTGCACTTAAAATGGTTACATAAGTGCATATACTTGTTCTTAGGAAATGTACCTGGTAGTATCAAGTGTTCAAGGAATGTGATAAATACAAGCTACACTCAAGTGTTTATAGAATGGATTAATAGATTAGATAAGTAGATAGATAGATAGATAGATAGATTGATAGAATGATACAACAAATGTGGCAAAATATGAAATTGGTGGACTGAGTATTTGAGGGTGGTAGGGGTATGTTGGAGTTCTCTTTATGTGGTTTGTATTATTTCATAACTTCCTGTAAACTTGAAAGTTTTTCAGAGGAAAAAATTAACTTAAAAAAAATAGGAATGATAGGAGTATAATCACTCAGCAATTAGATGGAACAATGTAATGAGTCTCTTAATGGAGCTGAGAAAGATTTCATATAATATTCATAAACAGATCAATGGACCTGGATTCTTGGCCCAAACAAATGTCTAGGACATTTATCCTATCTATGAAATCTTGGATTAGGCTTTGAAAATATAGTTTTGACTAGATCAGTGATTTAAAACTGGATTCTGTAGAAGTATTTTGGGCCTAGAACAACAAAGCAAGAGGTAGTCTAGTCCTGCTTTCAATCCCTGTCCCCATTCAACCAGAGCAGCTTCCCCCCTTTTCTATATATAAAGCTTACAATCTGTATTGACATTTTTTCATGTCCCAATAATGCCCCTTTGTGCTTTTCTTCTCCCTTGCTAGACCCCATCCAGGATTATGTATTGCATTTACTTGTCAGCCCTCCCTCCCTCCCTCCTCCCACACTTCCTTCCTTCTTTCCTTCCTCTTTTCTTCCTCTTTCCTCCCTCCATCCCTCCCTTTCTTTCAATTGTGGGAACGTATACTCAGATCAGAAGGAAAATGGCCTTTCAGGAAAAGCCCATAATTAGCTAGAGTAAACCTCTTAACTCAGTCATGAGGTGACAATGAGCTGGCTAGAGTAAACCTCTTAACTCAGTCATGAGGTGACAATGAGCTGCATTTAACTGTTCCTGCATTATAGGCTTCATTTCTGAAGTTTGTCATGATTGGATCTCTATATTTTTCACAGAGTCTTCAAAAGGAACTTTCAATGCCAACTCTGCAACTCTCCCCAGGGATATTTGCAGTGGTCCAGGGGGCTCTCAAGAAACTTGTCCAGGGATGGGAGCCTCAGGCCTAGAGAAAGGACTGCGGAGATGCAGAGGGACATGGCAGCCTGGGCAGCACCCTCAGATCTTGTCTTCTTACATGAGGTTAACCTTAACTGCACTTCACCCTTGATATTTCTGCACAAGCCAAAATAGATTATTTTTGCTTCCTGTTACCAGCCAACACAATTTTTCTTGATTGGAAGAAAAAGTCCTGTTCCATGAGAGTATGGGAGATCAGTAGATGTTACAGAGGGAAGGTATAAGTGATCTTTCTCTTCCTAGTACTTGGTCCCATTCTTGAGGGTGACTGCCAAGCTCCTGCATAACTTAGGTTTCTGTGAAGCTTGACTGAGCTCATGGATAGTGCTTAATAATGAGAATGAAATTACACAAGTGAAAGCATTATTGAATTGTAGCAATTAGATCATGATGTATATATAGTCATTATAATTAAGCTAAAAGTTAAGTCAAGGTTAGAATTGAAAAAAAAATCATCAAATCGGTAGTCTTGTCTTTTTATACTATAAGCACATAATAGACAGTTTAGCTTCCCTCATCATGGTAGATAAAATTATCTACTGCATTTTTCACTTTCCAGTGACTCATGAAGGATGGTTTATTTTGAATTCAGGTGAACCTCTTAAATTTCACACTGAAGCCTCTTTCTTGAAGACCCATTGATTTTAGTGAAAATTCTTTGTCCCCCCCCCCCTCACCCCGCTTTGTCAATTTCAAAGCATGTTTCATTTCCACTGCTAAAACTATCTTGTTGAAATGCAGAGGGGGATCAGATAAACTTGCCCTATGCAATAATGCAAAGAGTATGCAATGAATTCAAAGACCTATTATGTGAAATTTCAGTTGTACCCAACTTGGTGCTCTAGTCTTTCAATATACAGATCTTTCCCCCCAAACCTATGAATAATAGATGACAAACTTTACCACTTTCTGCAAGACACAGGGGAGGTGTGGTTGTGGTTGAAGCCAGCTGCTGGCTTAGCTACAGAATATAGTGTAATCAGAAGCCTCCAAGTATGGGTGTTCGTGGGTGTTAAAGGGAAAACAAAAAAGAATATTCTCACAAGGAACATATCAGTGACAGAACATTTACAAATACCGGATCTCAGGAAATTCTGTTGGGAAGGACACTTTATGAAACACAAAGGCATTGAAGAAGCCTTTCTTTCCGAGGCCGTAATATCTATAAACTTGAGAATTAGCCTGTTATTTATTTACTTTTATTAGAGAAGTTTACAGAACAATCATGCATGAAATACAGGATTCCCCTATACTGCCCTATTATTAACATCTGGCATTGGTGTGGTCCTATTTATTTATTCTTAAACAAACAAAAAACAAATTTATTTGCTGTTTTACTAAAAGCATTTTGGCTAAAATAGGTAATAGTAGCAAATAGTCTTTTCTACTTTCCCCCTGAGTGTACCCCCAAAGTTTAAAATATATTCATTTTCATTTGTCATGCACTAACATGTACTGTACACCTTAATACAGGCAATTACTGAATATGTCTTTGATGCAGTAAGACAGGTTCTACCCAATTCTCTTCTTCTGACTCCACAGGGTTCAATGAAAAAGAAAAAAAAAAAAAAAAAAAAAAAAGGAAAACCCAAAACCTTTTTATCTGAGCAGTGACCGGATTAGTTATTGACTGTAGGCCTCCCCTGCTGCTGACATTCCTATATAGTTGTGAAAGCTGTATAGGAAACCATCAGGAAGGCACATAAAAGCAGCTCCAAAACACTTCCTAATAAAAACTGAAAAAATGTGTGCTGTCAGTTCCATGCCTGTAGCACTGTGGAGGAGCAAAGGCCCAAGAGTGAAATCCCCAGTTACCTTTTGCTATAGACTGATTTCCAGCCCATGCATTTGTTTATTTATGATCATCTTTCCACCACATGAGAAAGCCAAAAGTGTGCCTGATGGGATTAAAGCAACAGTCTGAAAGGTGAGGAAAGACATTCAGACCCAGCTCAACTAAATTATTGTTACAACTACCATAATGTTCAGGAAATATCTAGTATTTCCTGAACATTTACTCAAAGACTAGGTCAGTGTTTCTCCAACTTTAAAGTGCATGTGGAATATCCAGGGGATCTTTTTTAACAAGCCTATTTGATTCAGCAGATCCTGAGCAGGCCCTGAGATTCTGCGTATCTAACAAGCTCTTGGTAACTGCCAGCTGCTGGTCCCAGGCCACACTTTTATGTAGCAAGGGCCTACATCCTTCATACTTAATTTAAATTACAAGAAATTATAATTTAAATTTATGATAAATTTGGTAGATAGATAACATTATCCTCTTTTAAAAGACACTGAAGGAGAGTCAAACAACTCTTAAATTGAGAAATCTGAAATTTGTCTAACATTAAAGTTCACCCTTTCCAGTACCCTAATACAACCACATAGGAGAAGCAGATGCTTTCTTTTCTTTCTGTTTTGTTTTCTTTTTTCCCTCCCTTCCCTTCCCTTTCCTCTTCTCATCTCTTCTCTCCTCACCTCCCTTCTCCTCTCCCCTCCTCTCTTTTTCTTTTCTTTTTTAAACTTGAGACTAGTGTGTCTCCAACATGCCTGATCATCTGCAAAATTCATATTCTCAGGCCACATCCCAATCTAATAAATTAGAATTTCTAGATGAGGTTTCCAGGAGAATGTCTTTTTAATTGGAACTGAGGTGGTTCTTGTGATCAGAAAAGTTTAGAAAACAACAATCAACTAGGTCATCTGTAGTTTTGAAAACTCAAGTAAGGAGCATTGGTGTAATACGATTTAGAACATTGAACTTGTTCTAAAGAGCTTTGAGAACATCCTCTGCCTGGGCAAAGCAGATCTCAGAACCTTTTCAATGTACTTCAATTTCACCGGGAAGGACTGCTGGTCACACAGAATGAAACCTGGTTTTATGAGGTAAAGGATAGGTTTTAACCTGTATCTTATAACACTGTGCTAAAGTATAGTATCTAATTACGTCACTTTTAATTGTAAGGCGAAAGCAAAACAGCCACAAATTTTTTTCCCCTGCTTATCAAGTAAGTGATCTTTGTCTACCAGTCTAATTATAGAGCAACCACATCACTAGAAACAAAGCTCAGCTGAAAAATATTGCCCATATCCAAAGTGCATAATTAAATTGTTGAGTAGGAACTCTCAATGGGATCAGGGTGAAGGTAATTATTTATCTCTGCTTTGAAAGGGTAACTTGCAGTCAAGGTGACCACCTATAAATTTTTCACTCTAATTTGAATAGTAAATAAAGAGCCAAGGAAGCAGACTTTTAAAAGTAAACATTTACAGCAACACACTTCTTTTAGATAAATTTTCTGGCTTTTTAAAAATGTATTTAGTGCACTGCAATAGTATACAGTATTAAATGGCACTCTTGGATCTTGATATAGTTGAGTTAATGTGCTTCTGAAATAGATATTTTATTAGCTTAATAGATTCTGTTACTAACAGAACTTAATAACTTGATTAGTAACTAGAAGACCTTGGATTTTCTCATAATTTCTATATTTTGAAGAAAATACAATTATATATAATTTTCAAATAGAATATCACATTTCTTTCTAAAATTACTAAGGTATTTCAAGTATGTTAAAAGGCTCATATACAGAACCTTCATTATGACATAGTTCACTAAGAGAAGAATATGTTCCATGGCAGATTAACCACTGTAAATAGATAGAGATTTGGAGACGGACAAATCTGAATTTGAAGCCTCGCTTGGGTCAGTCACTGCACTTTCTAAGCCTCCATTTCCTCATTTGTAAAGTAGGGACAATTGCTTCCTTGATGGGTTATGTATTACACTAGAGCTAGATTAATGGGCCAAGACAACATCAAATACACCAACATGTATATTATGGGCATCCCCAAGGGATAAGAGAAAGAGAAAGGGACAGAAAGAATATTTGAAGAAATATTGGCTGAAAGCTACCCCAAACTGACAAAAAGACATGACTCTATGCATCCAAGAAAACCAATAAACCTCAAACAGGATAAACCGAAATAGACTTACTCTAAGACATACCGTAATCAACATGTTGAATGCCAAAAGTGAAGAAAGATTTCTGAAAACAGCAAGAGGGAAGTGATTCACCATGTACAAGGATTATCAATAAAATTAACTGTCAATTTTTCATCAGAAACCATGGAGGTGAGAAGGCAGAGGGGCATCATATTTAAAATACTGAAAGAGAAAAACTGCCAGTCAAGATTTCTATATCCAACATAACTGTCCTTCAAAAATAAAGAAGAATTTAAGACATTCCCTGATAAGCAAAAGCTGAGAGAATTTGTCAACATGAGACTTACCCTATAAGAAATGCTTAAAGGAGTTCTTCAGGTTGAAAGGAAAGGACAGAATAGCAGCAGCTTGGAGCCATATTAGGAAATAAAGATCTCCAGCTAAGGTAACTATATAGGTACATACAAATAAATGTCATTTTGTATTTTGGGCATGCAATTCTACTTTTTGTTTCTTACAAGATTTAGGACACAATTGCATAAGAAATAATCATGTTTCTATGTTACAGGCACACAAAATGTAACAAAGTAACATGTGACAAAAGCAACATAAAGAGAGGGAACAGAGGGGTAAAGGAGCAGAGGCTGTGTGTGCTATTGAAGTTAAGTTGGTATTTCAACTGAATTTGTTACGGATTTAGGATGTTGACTATAAATATAAATATAAATATAAATATAAATATAAATATAAATATAATTACTGAACTCCAAGAGGACCTCCTTCAAATCACTGTCACTCATAAAGCAATCTCAAAGAATGAGTCCCCCATTACCTGTTTAGCAAAGTTCCAGCATATTTACTTCCTCTTTGGGTTACAGTGTTGCATGATATCTATATTTAACTTGTTCAAATTCAACTATGTGCACTTGACAAGAAAGAATAGAATGGGAAGAGGAAAAAACCCCACCAATTTAAAAACATCTAGGCATTCAGGCCCAATACTTCACTCTAGCATATGTAAAAATGAGAAATGAGAGTCTGTCCATCAGTTGATCTTGCTACCACTGGGCCTCTCAAATGAACATCTCACTGTACACAAATAATTCTAGTATTTTGAGATAAGTAATTTTGTACAAAATACCTCTAAAGCAGAAGCCAGCAGCTATATTTTATGCGCTGCTCAACTGAAGGAACAGTACTGTTTCAATGCTGGAGGAAAAACTGGCTCTACTGGAACTCTTGAGAAATATGTCTCTGTCTGAAGTAACAACTTCCTGAGGAACTTTCCAGCAATTATTTTATCTTTTTATTTTGAAATAATTTTAGACTTGCCAAAGTTGTAAAAACGTTGCAAAAATAGTTCAGAAAGTTCTTCTGTACACTTTATCCAGTTTCCCCTAATGTTAACATACATATATAATATATATACAACATATATAACTCTCAAAACCAGGAGATTAACATTGATACAAAACTATTAACTAAAGTACAGACTTTATTCGGTTTCATCAGTTTTTTCCCTAATGATCTTTTTCTGTCCCAGAAGCTGATCCAGGATCCACTTTCATTTATTTGTTCCATCTCCTTAGTCTCCTCCAATCTGTGACAATTCCTCAGTCTGTCTTTGTCTTTTATGACCTTGAGCTGTTACTCCTTGAAAGTAAAGTAAATCAAGTCAACAATTTCTAAAAATGTCTTAAGTAGGCATTTATTTCTTAGATAAGTCTGTATAAATCCAAATCTAGTGGATTAATTTGTCATTACATAAGTGAATGTAGCAGATGGTGTTATACAGATGAATTTAACTGCTCAAATGACAACAACAACAACAAAAATCATCCTTGTTCTTGGCTAGTGTGCTGGTTTGAATGTATCATGTACCCCAAAATGCTATGTTCTTTAATGCAATCTTGTGGGGACAGATTTATTAGTGTTGATTAGGTTGGAATCTCTGGGATTAAATTGTTTCCATGGAGATGTGACCCACCCAACTGTAGGTGATAACTGACTGAATAATTTCCATGGAGGTTTGGCCGTGTTCATTCAGCATGGGTCTTGATTTAATCACTGGAGTCCTATAAAAGAGCTTACAGACAGAAGGAGCTTGCTGCTGCAGCTTGGAGAGACATTTTGGAGACAGCCTTTGAAAGCAGACTTTTGCTGACACTTTGGAGATACGAGCCCAGAGTTTGCTCTGAGAAGGTAAGCCTAGAGACATTGTGGAATGCCACTTTGAAATGCAACCTGGGAGCAAGCGGATGCCAGCCATGTGCCTTCCGAGCTAACAAAGGTTTTCCAGACGTCATTGCCATCCTTCATCAAAGGTACCCTATTGTTGATGCCTTAGCTTGGACATTTTTATGGCTGTAGAACTGTAAATTTGTTACCAAATCAAACCCCTTTATAAAAGCCAATCAATTTCTGGTATTTTGCACAATGGCAGCATTAGCAAACCAGAATAGCTAATGGTAGTAGCCATTTCAGAAACTGGCAGAAGAATCTATTGGTAGTGTTCCATTTCTAATGCTGCAATTCTGACTTTAGGTACTGATTATCACTGATTTCTTATCAGTCTTTCTGGTTTTTATTCAAAAAGAAAAACAAGTCAAAGTTTATGGACAAGTAAGAATCATCTCCCTTAAAAATTTTTATTTAACGCATGATGATTTTAACAGCAGACATAGTCTGTTTGGTGGCAGGATGTTCAAACACATCTTTCAACTATAAACATTAAATGGGCATGAACTGCAATGACAGCATCTTTTAAGGATTTTAAAGTATGATGGCAGAAATGGAAATGAATAGTTGAGACCTAGGTTTAAAATTTTTAAACATATTTCAAAAGACAGTAGTTGCTAACCAATGTATATGCTACTTAACATAAAAAGGTAGAATTTTCATTCTGCTTTTAAATCTCAGTAGCAACATACTAGTATTTCTCTAGAGAACTATTTTATTTGTTTTTATTCTTTTATTTAATGTGGTTTCTTTAGATTTTGTTTTTCAATTATCTATTTTTTTAACAAACACTTTTTTTCAATACATTTATGTTTATAGAGACATTGCAAACCTAATAAAGAGAGTTTTCACATTCCCTCCCCCAGTTTCTCCTACTAACATCTTACATTACCATGGTAAATCTGACAAAACTAAAAACCCAACATTGCTACATCTCTAATAACTAAACTTGAAACACTATTTGGATGTCACCAGTTTTTTCACTGATGTCCTCTTTCTGTTCCAGAATCCAGTCTAGGGTGCCACACTGCATTTAGCTGTCATGTCTCCTTTGTCTCCTCCAATCTATGGTGGTTCCTCAGTCTTCCTTTGTCTTTCATGATCTTGACATTTTTCATGAATACTGGTTACTTATTTTGTGGATCACCTCAGTTTGCATTTGTCTAATGTTTATTTATGATTATGTGTTTTTAGCAAGAATGCCACAAAAGTGATGCTGTGCCCTTCTGAGCGCATCCTATTGGGGTATATGATGTCCAATGATCACTTGGGTAAGGTGGGGTCTGCCAGGCTTCTCCACTGGAAATTTGCTTTCTCCCTTTCCATATTCTATTCTTTGGAAGCAAGTCACTATGTCTAGTTCACCAGCAAAGGGGGGTAGTGGTGGCGGATTAAGCGCCACCTCTTGGAAGGGGGCATATCTACATAAATTATTTGGAATTCTTCTGTAATGGAAGATATTTCTATAGAGGGCTTCACAAATCTAACATTACTAAGTTATCCAATTCTTTCACTGATGTTGAAATAATGCTATTCATTCAATCCACAAATAATTTTGCTGGATACCAATAAAGTACAAGGCATACAAGGTCCCCACTGTTAGAAAATTCCACTTCAAATGCAGGTTTTCACAAATGGCACATTAGACAAGCCTTTTGTGCAAAACTTCCTGGTAATCAGCCATTGCATCTTGCCCAAAACCTCCCTTTCCCCAGCTACATACATTCCAATCCTTAAAAGGACACTAAAACCCACTACTCACTTTTCCATTGGCTCAACGCCATTCCCTCTCAATTCCCACCCAACAGGCCCCCAGGTCCAATCACCATTTGACCCATTAGGCTAAACTGACCACCCGTTAGCAGAACATAAATACAGCCCTCCCTTTGTCTCGAGTGGGATGAAGCTTTACTTCAGACCCTACCATGCTGATACGCGAATAAAACTTTCCTACCTGAAAGTCGACTGGTCTCCGTGCCCTCTATGACTGTGCCCGGAAATTTCTAACACCTGCCCTGATAAAATTTACATTCTAGTAGGAGAGAGAGTAAAAAGAAGTAAACACCACATAAACAAGATATTTACAGAATGGGATAAGTATTATAAATGACACTTGATGTGACACAAGAGTGCGGTATTAGGGTCATCTGAGAGAGGGTGGTTTTGGGAAGGATAGTCTGAGATGCTGACACCTTAATCAAGAACTGAAAAAAGAGAATGAGCCAGCTCTGTCAAAACTCTTCTGAAGTACAGAATGGTCTGGAGGCAGGAAATTGTCCCCTAGAACAGAAAGGGGGCTTGTGTGGCCCAAGGGCAGGGGATGATGTTAAGGTGCTGTGAAAAGAGACAGGGCAGAGAGGCAAAACCTACCTAGCAAGACCTTGAAAACCATGATGAGGAAGGAGTTTTCCTGAATTTCATTTTAAAGGCAGTAGGGAGCCTTTAAAAGGTTCTTAGCAGGACAATGAAATTATATATTACTAAAAGATCACTCTGGCTGCTCTTTTTGGGCCTGCAGATCGTAAAGGGGCAAGGACAGCAGCAGCAGGGAGAGGTTCGGAGGACACTGCAGTAGGCTGAGCCAGAGATGAATGTGGCTGTGGCTCAGGCCGGAGGGTGTCAGCATAGACACAGAGAAGGGGAGGGACTGAAGAAACTCAAGGTAGGACTGACCGGCCTTGTTGCAGGGTGCTTACTTATGCTGTTGGTTTTTTTTAATTTAGAAAGACAATACTCTTATAGAGGTTTATGAAGGTAGAATTGCCCTAGGGAAGGGTGGAATCAAACTCCCAAAGATATATATTCAAGGATATTCATTGCAGCATTATATGTAACAGCAAAAGATCAGAAATAAAAGCCTATCAATGTGGAATTGGTCAAATGGTACACCCATTGAAAAGAATGCAGATTTTTGTTTGCTGCAAGGGATACTAAGTGGAAAAGTATGGCGCACTATGGTATGCAGTGGGATCCCACTTCCGTGAATTAGAAATGATTTTCTTTATGTCTACCCTAATTTCAGCAGTTCAAGAAAAATTCTGAGGAAATATATCGTTTCTGTTAAAGTGTGCATCTCAGAATGAAGAGGAGATTATGGGCTATTTTCACTTTATACTTTTTTGCCTTATTAAAATTTCTTAAACAACGGATGAGAAGAAATAATTTTTTTTTAAGCAGAGGCACAACCAGTGCTTTTAGGATTAATAGGTTATTTCAATGAATTCGTTGAATCAACCTTAAGAAATGAACACTATAAATATAAATATTATTTTCCTCTATAGAGAATTTATATTAATCTCAAACCAGGAAAATGGAGATTATTGATTAAATTGGAATTATGATTTTCCAAGATGATAACATCATCTTTATTAATTTCCTTCATTTCTTCCTTAAAAATGAGTATATAAAGGTTTTTCTATGTTATTTATTCAAGCAATGCATCTCACAATGGTCTTAGAGGTTTGGTAAAGAAATAGATATACAAGTTTATTTGAGAAATAACTTTCTTTTTAAGTTGTGCTTTATGAGAACTGTGGCTCTCTCTGGATACTGAGAATATGGATTATTTCTATTTTCTTCTTTATTCCTTTCTATGTTTTCCAAATTCTCCATAATATTCATGAATTACTTTCACAAAGAGTTTCTTTTTTTAAAAAAATGTTACATCAAAGTTGTGTCTATAAATTTAACACAGTGTACCTGATCTATGTCAATCAGTTTGCACTTTTTATATGGCATCAAGTAGTTCTCATATTTCTGTCAGTGACTGAAGCTTGCAGACTTTATTAATAAACTGGGACCAACTGACTTGTGGTATTGTTATCACCTTGATCCCCACCTCCCTCCATCCAAAATGATGAGGAAAGTTCCACTGTGACCATACAGAGGAGCAACAGTTAAAATGTCATTAACAAAATGACTATGCAAGCTTTTCACCTGCCTCCTGTAGAACCAAAAGGAAGGTCAAAGCCAGGAAAAGCTGACTGTTAGAAAAACTCCAGCCTCTTACACCTCCACTGAGCCCTGACCACATGCTATGCAGTAAATACTTTCAGGTTACACATAGAAAGCTTGAAACTGCAGCTATGGTGTGGATGTGGATGGGCGGGGCGGAGTGGGGTGGGGAAGAGGACTGAGAAGGGGAGGAGGGAGGGGTACAGGGGCAGGGAGAAGAGCAGGTTTGTTCCCAACAGTTGAAGTTTTTATGCAAAAGGTTTGAAATTCTTGAATGAAAATTACTGAGTACCACATGACACTTACATTTTACATCACATATCATAATTATAGTTTGCTTTCGATTACCAGAAGCCTTTCTGTGTTTTCTAGTTTTAGCTTCTTAGCCTTGTAAATTATGTTTGACTTATTAGCCTTTTGCCCTAGGGGTAACTCATGAGCTTCATAAAAATGTTGATATTTTCTTAAATCTCTTTTCTAACAAATGTCTTCCATTTGCTTTATAGATGCAGAATGTAAATTCCCACAGTGAAGAGCAACTCGATAATTCTTGTCTCCTCTTATATCATTCTCTAAGGATGTCCTACTCATAATTAAAAAAAAGCATATCTAAAGACCACTTCTTCATTACAACCAGAGATCCTAAGCTGAGAAAAGGCAGGTGGGAGTAGGATGATGTAAACATTACTGCCAGTAGACTGGGGTGTCCCAACCTCAGCCCTATTGACATTTTGGGCTGGATAATTCTTTTTTGCAAGGAGTCATCCTGTTCACTGTAGGATGGTCATAACCCTGGCCTCTACCCACAAGAGACCAGTAGCACAGAGTGCTAGCCCCAAGTTGTGACAACCAAAAATGTCTCCAAACATTGCCAAATATCTCTTGGGGAACAAAGCCTCCCCATCCATTTCACTGAGTCAAAGACCTTACAAAATCAAACCCTTTGTCCCTTTGCCAATTCAAATTCCTCTGAGCCCTGTCATCAACCCCTACCTACCTAGCCACCCACCAAAGTAAAACACTGACATTCACAAAGGCCCTCAGACTTTTCATTCTGAAGCCCTTGAACACTGGCTAGAGTTCTGCCTCTGAATAAATATATGGCCTGTTTGGCCAGGAGGAGATAAGCGGGCGGCGATACCTGTTTCCCACCCTTTGCTGACATGGATGTTCATGCTTTTCAATTGTACATAAGTTCATAATGTCTTGACTTCTGACAGTCTAAAATGCCCTCAGTTTCTTTATCCACTAGCCACGCTCTGCAACCCAGTGCTCTCCCATGAATATTGCTTGACTATAATTTTATTTAATTAAATGTTTATTCTGCTTTGCAATTGTTTTTCTCATTTGGCACTTACTTATACAATTATGATCCAAGCTCAAAATATTTATTACCTGAAATTATCCTAGATTAGAACCTATTAATTAAAACCAGGAGGAGGGTTTATAGAATTAAAAAAAAATACCTCCCCCCGCCACCAGGAAAAAAGGAAAAAAAGAACCTCACACCAAAGCAAATGTTAGCTCATATATTTTTATGTCTTCTAACATATTTAAGAGATGTTTTTTTCTCCACTCCGAGTTGGCTGGTGTTTGAAGCACCGAGGAAAATGCATCAGAGAGAGTTGAGTTCCTCCATGGAAAGAAAACTATTAATGAATTCTTCCCTATGGAAAACCCTGAGAAGCACATCTGCTGTATACTAGATTCATGAAGCTTGAGCAGGGACCTCAGTCTCTCCTAGCCTGTTTCATCTTTGGTAAAATGGAATGATGATACCTTCCTTCTAAGGGGATTGTACTGAATAAGATCATCTGTTTCAAGCCCTTAGCCCTGTGCCTGACATACAGTTTTAATAAATGCCATTTTCTATGCTCGTTCCCTTCCTTGCCCCCAGGGCGAGCTAAAAAATTTGCAAGGCTCAGTATAAAATGAAAATGTGGGTTCCCTTGTTAAAAAATTATTAGGAATTTTGAAATGGCAACGGCAGATGACTAAATGAAGTGTAGGACCCTTATAACCATGGGGCCTGAGTGCAACTGTACAAGTTGCACACTCATAAATCTGGCCCTGCTTGCTCCTCAAGGTTTTTCAAGATTCCCCTTGTCTATCTTTCCTCTAAACTGTCACACTTCAAATTTGACAACTGGCAAGGAAATAAATGTAACTAATTAAAGAGGGTCTGATTACATGTGTTGGTTTTCAATGTTGATTCACTTTAGAATTCAGGGCCTTTCTGAAGGGGCTATTTTCATCTGCTGTTGTGTTTGGAGGTTTGCACTATTCCCAATCTAGAAGAATTAAAAACAAAAACAACCTTAGCGTCTACAAGTAATTGGATCCTTGATTGGTGGCCCAAGAGGCACTTACTGGCTAAAGAGGCACATGATTCAAAAGCTCTTTCTCTAGACTTACCAAATAGCATCTGCAAAGAAAACAGCATAGCTCTAAACCAGTGTGTTTTGTCCTAGACTAGAGACTTCTAGGAAACTGGTACAGATGTCTAAGAATAAAATACCCAAAGAGGAAGACGGCCTCCAAACTACTGATTCTTACCTTTTATGGATGCATCAACATGTACTTGAGAATTTCTCAAAGTTTTCATATCCTATAGGATAAGAAGTAGAATCATGTAAAAAACAAAATATATGTGCACTAAATACATAGAGATACAAGGACATAGAGGGAGTTTCCCAATTTCCTGTATAGGAAAAAATGCACACCCTCCCTGACAGAAAGCAAAGTGAATATTTATTGAGCACCTCCTATGTGCTGGGCGGGTGTTTCATATTTATTGTAATATTAAATGCTTCCTTCCATTAATTTAATCCCAAGACCTGCCGCCCACCCCCTTTTTTTTTAAATACCAAGAGTGATGCTCAGAGCAGTTATGTAACCTGCCCAAAGCCGCACAACTAGCAAGTGGGAGGGTCTAGATTGGAGATTTTTCTGACACCCAAGCTCTTCTATCAAAATTCTATTCAGTTTTGATGATTAAAAGTTCAGGGGCCTAATTTGTCACGGTCTCTTTAATTCAAACAACGAACAAATCAAAACGCGACAAACTTAACATACTCGTTATTCATATTTACACCCTTTCCCCCATCTCCAGAACCATATAACGTTCAGTATCTAAGGGTTAGCAACTTTGTTAACAGTTGGGAGAACCAGCTGGTCTCAGAGCACGATAAAAACTTTAAATTTGTGGTAAGGGCCTAACTACTAAGCCCCACTACTAAGGCCTCAAGTTAAAAATACGTGGTTTTCAATCCCTGACTTCCGGCCTCGAGTCAGCTACAGGGAATTCCAACACGCGACTCCGGACGATTCGCAAGCACGCGCGTCACTTCGGGCAACCGGTCGGTCGGCCGCGACCGCGCAGGCGCGAGTTCCGGTGCGGCTGGGAGCGGTGGGCCAGCGGTTTCCCTGGAGACTCGGAGGAAGCGACCGGAAGTTGCTCTGCGGTTGGCCGCGGCGGAATGGAGAGGCTGGGGGTGGAGCCGCAGGAGGAAGGCGGCCGACAGGAGGAAGAGGACGCGGTTCAGGGCATGAACGTCGGGGCGACGGGTGGCTTGCTGGGCGCGCCGGGGCCTCAGGAGCCCAGTGGCCCTCCTCCGTGTAAATGGGAAGGCCGGAGAGGGGCGGGAGGGCACCCGGAGCAGAGGCCGTTGGAGCGCGGCCGTCCCTGTCCTGATCGGCTTCTTGGCCTTTTCGTGGTCAACATGTGGTGCACAGACCGAGTCGGGATGAGAGGGCTGCACTTTGCTGCCCTCTGTTTCTCTTGTGGGATTCTCGAGAGGGATGGTTTCGCCTTGAGTAGGGTGGGGCGCATCAACTTGTTAGCCGAGGTTACTTGTACTTTACTCCCCACCCCCACGGGGGAGAAAAATCTGTCACTCAGCCAGCCGAACAAAAACTGTAGACTCTCGAGCTTTTCAAGGTTGCAGAAATTAAGAACCTTGTGAAGTTTGGGTCCCGAACTTAGGGCGGCAGGGATTGACCTGGGGTTGGAACCGAGGAGGAGATAGCTCCGGGTGACCCATTTAACCCCAGGGTCTGGAGGAGAAAAGCGTGTTTTCCCTGACTTGGTTTTGTTTTTAAATTTTATATTTTGGAATAATTTTAGATTTACAGAAAAGTTGCAGAGATAGATTACCGTAATGTTAATGTACTACACCATGGCACATTGTCAAACTAAGAAATTAACTTTTATATAATACTATTTAATAGACTGCAGACTTTATTTAGATTTCACCAGTTTTTCCACTAATGTTTTTTTTCTGTTCCAGGATCCAAACCAGAATATCATATTGCATTTAGCCTGCTTTGTTTTTAACTGGTATTAAGTACAGGAATCTTCTTTCTCTTATCCCCTGCCCCTTCCCAATGACAAGCTAGTTGCTAAAATCCAAGAAATACTTACACATTCTTTCATTTTAGTGAATATTTATTGGTAGTCTACTGTATGCCAGGCACTGCTGTAGACACCGGAGATTCAGTGTTGAGCCAGATAAATTCTGTCATATGGGAGCTAAATATAGTCCACTGAAACCCATAGGTTCTGTGTTGTGCCATTTCACATTTCAGATCTTTTTAAGTTGAAAGACACACCACTTAAAATAAATTTCAAGTCAGTTGAAACTTTTGTGCCTCTTCCAATTTACTTTAAACATAAATTTCCAGATAATAGTATTAGCTTTTGAATCATCCATAAGGATCAGGATTTTTTTTCCACCAAATTTACTGTTATCCTGAGAAAAATGGAGTGCACAAAAAATGCTAAGTGAACAGAACTGGAGGCTACCAAAGATGGAGTATCTATCATATCTTTGTAATTTTTAGGTGCTCTGACACATAATAAATTTGAGGAAAGAACTTTTAAAACTATTCTGCCTTCTTACTCATTTGTCAGTTGCTCAGCAATGATAAGCAGCCTGAATATATTTTTTTATTTCTTTGCATATTGTGCAGCAGTTCATGAACAAGTGGTGCCAACAGGAAGTTCCTCATCCAGAGTCATAGTACACGTGGATCTGGATTGCTTTTATGCACAAGTAGAAATGATCTCAAATCCAGAACTAAGGGGCAAACCTTTAGGTAATTCTGGATGTTGATATTTTCGTTCTATAATGATAGAATTAGTTATTAATGTTTATGTCTATTATAATTGGCTTATTAACTGCATTAACAAATACATAAAAATTTTGGAAGCAATTCTTAAGGTTTATAGATGTAATCTTAGCTTCATTACAAGGTGTAAGTTTTATAAGCCTCATTTAATAAATGGTGAATCTGAGACAAGTCATAAAGCCAGATGAACAAAAAGCCCAGAATAAACTTTTAGTCTTCTATGCCAGTGAGTAGCTTTGTTCTCTAGGCAGATTTCTTGTTTCCCAATTAGTCTGAAATTTTACAGGCCTCATATCTCAAAACAATCTCTTTTCTTTGATTACTTTTTTAATGAATCTTTTCATTTATCCTCCCCCCTTTTGAAATTAACTTTTAAATGTGAAATTCTGACAAAGTAGTTGGGTTTTGAACAGGACCCTAAATATCAAGACATAAAGCAAGCTTTTCATAAAAACAAGCATCTTTTAAAATAAAAGGCAAAGAAAAATTTTACACTGAGAGTTTGCCTATTCATATGGGGCTTGTTTTACCATTTTTATTATTGACATCAAGAAGCAGAGATTTTCTTTAATGTATGCAGGAAGGATTAGTCTTTGAGTAGAAGCATAGGGAGCAGTTTTGGTTCACTTGCTGCTACCTTCTTCTGCCTAGTTTGATTTTGGTAAATGCCAATCCAGCCCAGCCTGGTTGATCATTAAACAACAATGGATGACTAGTTTCTCGTATGCCAAGGTAAATTTAGAATTGTTAAATTTGCAGTTAGGATTAGGATGCCTAAATTTTCTCCTAAAAGCATTTTTAATTCGCATTGTAACACAAGAAGCTCTGTAGATATTGCAAATGATTTTCACAATCTTAGGCACCAATAACCTGAAATTTTTTTGGTTTGTAGGTGATCATACTTGGATCATTTTTGATCAGGAGGAGGCTCATAATGCCTCCTCACTATCTAATCTTTTCTGCAAATTACTGTGAAGAAAAGTTCAGTAATTAGGACATTTGTGAGGGGAAGACTCCTAACAATTGCTGTAGGTTGGCACTTAGAACACTGCTTTATATCCACTGGCAAGTTACTCAGGAGAATAGCAACCAGTAATTGTACTTTGTTTTCATCTCTTTTTTTGTGGTAAAACATATCCTGTAGTTCTATATGGCAATAAAATCCTGAATTTGTAATGCCAGGAAAAAATATTAGATTTGATTGGCCTCTTAGCACTGAAGACTCCATATAATATATTGATTTATGGTAATTTTTTGTTAAATTAAAAAAAAATACGTACTGATTGCCTTTTGGATATGAAATAATTGGTCCATCTTCTAATGTAATTTCTTCTATTTGGTGTTTTATTATTTAGTAACTTTTCTCCTTTCCCAAGTAGGTGAAATAAGCAAAGATTAAAAATGCAGTATGGAAAATAATATATTGGTATCTAATAATCCATGAGTAGCAGATAACTTGAAAACCTTTGTTTCTGTTTTGTAGAACTTTGATGAATGGAGGCTTTATTTTTTTAACTGAGATAGGGCTTTTTTTCCTTGTCAAAACGTTGCATTACAACTCGCATAATTATAATATGAAATGTAGTACATTGTATTTTAAGATGTTTCTTCATTCCTGCTCAGTTTTCTTATGAAAGCTATTTTTATAGGAGTTCAGCAGAAATATTTGGTGGTTACCTGCAACTATGAAGCCAGGAAACTTGGCGTTAAGAAGCTTATGAACGTCAGAGATGCCAAAGAAAAGTGCCCACAACTGGTATTAGTTAATGGAGAAGACTTGACCCGTTACAGAGAGATGTCATATAAGGTTACAGGTACAAATTACAGGCAGTATACTTTTTAGCATTAATTTTTATGTGGAAGTATATTCACCACTTGAATCTTTTAATAAATGTAAAATGCCACAGTTCAGTTCCTATTTACTAATAACTTTTTGAGTCTTGTCCATTTTTTGGGAAAAAATATATGAGGATGACTTTATATGTTATAAGAAATATTGACAAGAAAATGTATAGTTGGAAGTATTTTGAATTCTGTTCTGACTGGTATTTTTATAAATGCCAGAAAAAATGTAAAATAAAATTTAAAAGTGAGAAAATGGGAGCTATACCATAAAGAAGGCCAAATATTTTGAATTTTAAATTTAAAGGCCAAGTTTAAATGAATTTTGAAGAAATATGTGGTTTTTGTATGCATTGATGATAGTAGGAGAGGATTCTGTAATGTTCTATTAAGTAATTAAAACTGAATTTGTTAAAAGCTGTTAACAAAAATATTGGGTGTATTAATCTTTTCCTAAAAAAAACCCAAGAATAATGGATAAAGGATATGAACAGGCAGCTCACAATAGAGCGAACCCAAATGTCCAATAATTATATGGGAAAAAAATGCTCACATTCATTCCTGGTTAAGGGAATTAGTAAGACATCATTTTTATATCAGTCATATTTGCAAAAAAATAAAGGATGTGAGAAAAAGTAGGAATAGGAAGTATTATGTATAACCTTTTAAAAACTATTTAGAAGCATTTATTAAAATTAAAGGCATATATATTCTTCAACCCAGCAATCCCACTGCTGAGAATTTATCAGAAGTATAAAGTATATCAGGATGTGTGCAAAGATATTTATTGTAGCATGGTTCATAATTGGCGAAAATGTGGAATGAAAACAAATGCTCATCATTGGGAGAATGGCTAAATAAACTAAGACGTCTATGCAATGGAATACTATACAGCCATTAAAAAGAAAGCTTTGGAGCTAAACTGTTTGACTCAGAGATATGCCTTGTAGTGGGTGAGTTAAAGGCAAGTTGCAAAAGCCTGGGTATCACATTTTCCCGTATGTGTAAAACAATGCCCCCAACCCCCCCCCTCCACTATATAGATATATGTTTATTTATGAACAAGAAGAAAAACATGAGAGGATATATATACCAACTTTTTTTTTAAACACCGGTTAACTTATGGAGGGGAAGAGACAGTGCTGAAGTGGGAGGAAAGCCAAATAGAAAATAAAGAACTATACTCATATCACATATGCATTTATGCAAAATACTGTGTGTATGAATATTAAGGAGTTAATTTTTAATATACACAGAAATGATTATATAATACAGTTCTGCATCTTGCCTTTGTACTTGATCTTTCATATCATTCATATAAGTCTTTGTACCAGTTTGTGTATATTATGTCCCCCAGAAAAATTCATGTTCTTTGATACAGTCTTGTGGGGGCAGACATATTAGTGGGGATTAAGTGCCAACGTTTGGATTAGGGTGTTTCCCTGGAGATGTGCCTCACCCAACTGTGGGTGATGACTCTGATTGGATAATTTCCATGGAGGTGTTACCCCACCCATTCAGGGTGGGTCTAAATTAGATCACTGGAACCATATAGATGAGCTGATAAACAGAAGGAACTCAGTGCAGCTGAGAGTGACATTTTGGAAGAGGAGCTACAGCCAAGAAGGACACTTTGAGGAATGCACAGGAGCTGAGAAAGGAACTGCAGTTTACAGAGACATTGTGGAGATGGCCTTTGAAAGCAGATTTTTGCTCCAGAGAAACTAAGACAGGACAAACGCCCCAAGAGCAACTGAGAGTGACATTTTGGAGAGAAGCTGAAGCCTAGAGAGGACTGTCTTGGAGAAAGCCATTTTGAAACCAGACCTCCGGAGCAGTTGCCAGGCACGTGCCTTCCCAGCTGTCAGAGGTTTTCTGGATGCCATTGACCATCCTCCAGTGAAGGTACCCAACTGTTGATGCGTTACCTTGGACACTTTATGGCCTTAAGACTATAGCTGTTTAACCAAATAAACTCCCTTTTATAAAAGCCAATCCATTTCTGGTGTTCTGTGTTCTGGTAGCATTAGCAAACTAGAATATTCTTCATTCTTTTTAATTCCTGCATGTTATTCCTCTGTATTGTTGTTCCATACTTAGTTCATAAGTCTTTTAGTGATATGATAGTAGATCCCCAGTTTATGCCTATTGTCCCTACATAATTATTAAGAATATCTCCTTTCACTCAAAATTGTCTTGTTTTAGATGCTAAATTATACTAATTATAATTATTATATATAAACTTATACCATAAGTTTGAGAATATCTAACACTCTCATACATGCTAATTTATCAAAAGGATACAGTATAAGAAAAATAAAGGACAAGGTTTTCAGTACTAAGCAGAAAAGCAAGTTACTTTTAGTGATAGCAGGTATGATGATAAAACCTCAAATGCAACACAATTTTAAATCCAAATCACCTTTGATCCAGCAGTTAATCTCTAGGGATTTACCTTATGGATATATCTTTAGAAGTATGCCAAAATTTCTATATGAAAATTTCCACCACAGCATATATTGTAAAATTGGTAACAGGCTAATAGCCCATCATTATGCACAGGAGTGTTAGATTTTCTCAAACTGTAAAGATTTTGCCTAATAGGTGAGAAATAGTGAGTCATTGTTTTGATTTATATTTCTATAATAGTGAGGTTGAACATATTTTCATATATTTTTGGTTATTTTATATGTATATACATTTTTTCTGTTCATTTGAGCGTATTTTTCAATAGTTTATTCATATTTATCTAATTGGTTTATGTCATTTTTTTTGGAAGTTAAAGAAATTGGCCCTATGAGGATCAGGTATTAGAAGGATTTTTCCACTTTGTCTTTTCTCTTTTTAAGTTATTTATGGTGTCAGATTTATCAGTCTTTCCCTTTTGACTTCTGTGCCACCGTACCGTTTCTCAGTGTAAAATATAATGCTGGAAATTCTGTGAGTAAATCTGATTTTTTACACTGGTTCTTAATTTATAAAGTTATCTTAAAAGAATTAGCACACTAATGTAATATCCAGAAGTATTCTAAGCATGGTTTGTACATTTATAAAAAGTCGTGGTAATTTGTCTCAGTATTTTTCTGAATTGAAATAGGGACATAGACTTTTAGTCCTATACTGTATAATTATCTGACTTGTTTATGAAATATAACCTTATTTAGATTTCATATTTCATTTTACAGTGTATATAACTTTTTGTCTAGATAATAGTGTCTCTAGGTACAAACTCCTCTCTTCAAGCCTTCCATTGCTATATATTTAATATATTCATCCTGTTTATGAAGTTTACAGCAAAAAATAAAAAGTTAACTCCAGAAATGGGATAGTTCAGTAATTTGTTCCTGTAACCCAGAAATAGAACTGATGTAATCAATCAGTATTTAATGATCCACCGGCTTTATGCATGATGCTGTATTTAACTTCCTTTTCTTCTTAGTACTTAAAACTTTGTCCTGTGTTTTCCTTAGGTTGTATTCTTTTGATGAACTGCTTTATTTTCTATATTACTCTTGGATATCAGATACATACTTTTGAAAAATATTTGGAAATTGATAAGGGAAATGCAAAAGAATCCTTAATATACTGTCCAACACATTGTCAGTCTCTCCTCAGAGAAGGAAATGGTTTTCTCTAGGTAGTCACAAGATGCCAAGTGGTGTCACAAGATCACATTATCTTTCTTAATTGCTAATCCCCGATACTGCAAATGTTGACATTAACAAAACAAAGTATTTTTTGTATTTGTGTGAAAAAGTAGTCTATGTGAAACAGATAGTCCTTTTATTTCTGAACCTTCAAATTTTAGGACCTTAAGAATCTGTGCATTTTTTGATGCTAAGAGACTAATGATCTCTTTTCTGTAATTCATCTGGTATTAGTAGGAAGTGATTCAGAGGGAAGTGAAAAATTGTCCTCAGTGATTTCAAAGTTGTTATTAATCTTCATCTTAATATATATAAATTGATAGTGCTTTTGAATTCATTTCAAATCTTAGTTCAATTTATAAACCATTGACTTGGGGCCTAGATATTGTGCTGGATGCTGGGCATTCAAATACATGTAAGTTGTGAGCCATCTCTGCCTTAAGGAATATGCCGGGAGATAATAAAAATACTATGTTGTAATATGTTTTAAAGATTAAATGACTTTTAAGTTTGACTTAATAATAATTGGGGTTTTTTTTTTTTTTTTTTTGCCTTTTTTAAGCTCGTGAAAAAATAGGTAAAATATGTTTTTTATACTCTTTGGCTTTTTGAAGCAGACTTTATTTTTTGACATACTGCTTCAAGATCACAATTAACACTAAGCATCAATATTTAATGTACTACAGATATAGAAATGATAGATGTAAGGAGATTGAGGCAAATAAATTGCTATGAGTAACTGCCTTGGGAATTTCATTTTTGGACTACTTTGGGGGGTTGGGGGGAAATATTACCTCTAAGCAAAATGTGGTGCAGAAAAGAAATCCCACTTAACTAAGGGCTTTATTATATTGTGGAACTGTGGATTTGTGTAAATCCTTTAATAAGATATCTGATGTATTTTTTTGTTCTTTATACTATTTTATTTTTTTGTAATAGCATATATAACATAAATCTCCCATTTTAACCATTTTTAAGTGTACAATTCAGCGGTATTATATTCACAATGTTGTACTACCTTTACCACCATCCATAACCAAAATTTTTCATAACCTCAAACAGAAGTTCCATGCTTATTAAGCGATAGCTCCCCATTCCTTCCTACCCCTAGCCCTTGGTAACCTCTAATTTACTTTCTGTCTCAATTTGCTTATTCTAGATATTTCATTTAAGTGGACGCATACAATATTTGTTCTTTTGTGTCTGGCATATTTCACTCAGCATAATGTTTTCAGGTTTCATCCTTGCTGTGGCATGTATCAGAACTACATTCCTTTTTATGGCTGAATAATATTCCATTGTATAGATATATAATACCATTGTTTATCCATTCATCTGTTAATGGACATTTGACTTTTTTCCACTTTTGAATATAGTGAATGATGCTGCTATAAACATTAGTGTACAGGTATTTATTTGAGTCCCTGTTTTACCACTTTGGGGTATATACCCAAAAATGGAATTATTGGGTCACACGGTAATTCTGTGGTTGACTTTTTGCAGAACTGTCAAACTGTCACAGCAGCTACACCATTTTACATTTCTATCAACAATGTACAAAGGTTTCAGTTTCTTTGGATCCTCACAAACACTTCTTATTTTCCATTTTTAAAGTAATTGCCCTGATGTAGTTCTTAAGCATTGAATAGATAAGTGTATTTCAGTTATGATTTCAGTTACATCTGTTCCTCCAATATTATTTCAATTTAGAGTTATTGGAAGAATTTAGCCCAGTTGTTGAGAGACTTGGATTTGATGAAAATTTTGTGGATCTTAGTGAAATGGTTAAAAAGAGACTAAAGCAGCTTCGAAATGATGGACATTCTGCAGTCACTGTATCAGGTCACGTATATAACAATCAGTGTGAGTGAGCTCTTACTCATTCTGTTCAGTAACTAAAAGTACATACATTTCTTATTCTTTAGTAATTGGCTGTGTTATTCTGAAAGTTTTGTGACTTGAATGTGTAGCCATATTTAGTAATATGTCTAGGATAACTAAAATTAAGCGTTGCTTTTCCATATTAAGTATGCAGAGAATTCGATTTTTATTATACTATTAGCCGTAGTCCATAGTTTATATTAAGGTTTACTGCTTGTGTTATATAATTCTGTGTTGTTTTTTAAAATTTTTATTCTGGTTACATATACAACCTAAAATTTCTCATTTTAAACACTTTCAAATTTACAATTCAGTAGTGTTAATTATGTTCACAATGTTGTGCTTCCATACCACATCCATTACCAAAACTTTTCCATCAACTCAAACAGAAACTCTGTATCAATTAAGAATTAATTGATACGTTCTTTAACCTGGGCCCTAGTAACCTGTATTCTAGTTTCTGACTATGGGTTTGCATATTCTAATTAACTAAATGGATTTTGATGACATGTAGCTTAGTGCTCTGTGCAGTTTTCATCTCTGGCACAGTCCACCTGTTACCATTTTTAAGCTCGTAGCTCTTTAAGTTACAGACATTGGCTGGATGCTCTTGGGAAGAAATTTAGATCCTCACTCCTCCTAAAACTTACCTCTAAGCAAAATTTTGAGATAGGCTAAATTTACCTATAATGCCTCTTTTACTTGTTCCCTTCTTCCCTGAGACATGAAGACCTTCCTGTTATTTTCTTATTCCCAAGTTACCCTTTGATTCCAAATATCAGTCAGGCTGACTTGTCCTGTTCCAGTATCTTCTCCAAGCTCCTATTTAATCAATTAAAATAATCTTTGCCAACACTTAGCAAGAAAGCAAAATGGTTTATCTTCACTTATTAAGGTGTAAATGCCTGATGGTGTTTCCAGGGATATTTGTGTCTAAAAATAGGGTGCAATGAGTTCCAATGAATATCTGATTGGACTTTCAAACATCTTGTAATTCTGCTGAAGACTCCCGTGTCATACTACTTAAAAGATAAGCTACTCTGCTTTTTTGTTAGCTGTGTCCTGATCCTCTTGCTCTTAGGTCTCAGCATGTGTTTCCTCTTTTTCCCCTTCTTTGAGAGCTGATGATCAATCTCTACCTCCCTGGGGTTAAAGAAAAGGGGTAGAGCTACTGTTCTCCTGTAGACACTTTTCATGTGTGTCTTTTGTAACTATGCTCTTTTTTTTTTTTTTTTTTTTTTTTTAAATTCAGTTTTATTGAAATACATTCACACATCATACAATCATCCATGATATGCAATCCACTGTCCACAGTATGATAACATAGTTATGCGTTCATCACCACAATCTATCTCTGAACATTTTCCTTACATCAGAAAGAACCAGAACAAGAATAAAAAATAAAAGTGAAAAAAAAACACCCAAATCATCCCCCCATCCCACCCCATTTGTCCTTTAGTTTTTATCCCCATTCCTCCACTCATCCATACACTAGATAAAGGGGGTGTGATCCACAAGGTCTTCAAAATCACACTGTCACCCCTTGTAATCTACATTATTATATAATTGTCTTCAGGAGTCCAGGCTGCTGGGTTGGAGTTTGGTAGTGTCAGGTATTTACTTCTAGCTATTCCAATACATTAAAGCCTAAGAAGTGTTATCTATATAGTGCATAAGAATGTCCACCAGAGTGACCTCTCGACTCCATTTGGAATCTCTCAGCCACTGAAACCATTTTGTCTCATTTTGCATCCCCCTTTTGGTCAAGAAGATACTCTCAGTCCCACGATGCCGGGTCCACATTCATCCCCGGGAGTCATACTCTGCGTTGCCAGGGAGATTTACACCCCTGAGAGTTGGGTCCCACGTAGGGGGGAGGGCAGCGAGTTCACCTGTCGAGATGGCTCATGTAACTATGCTCTTTTGTTGCAAGAACTAAGTAGTAAGAACGTTCCAAATACATGTCTATAGAATGTTTTCAAGCAAACTCAGATTTTATTGCTTACAGCAGATTACAGAGAACTAGTTTTATATCCTAAAAAGAAAGTATCCAATTATTTCTGAATTCGTTCTCCTCCCCAGAAGGTTTTAGTTAAAGATTTTTTCAAACCTAGAGAAGTTGGCAGAATAATACAGTGAATACCCGTTAATGTCCTTCCTGTAGATATACCAGTTTTTATCACTTTGCCACATTTGCTTTATATCACTACCTATTGATTGACCAATGAGCATTTGAAAGTAAATTGCAGACATGCTACTTCATTCTGAAATACTTCTAACATGAGTCTCATGATAAGGGCAATCTTTTATAATTCTAGTAGCATTAGCACACCTAAGAACATTTTTTTCTATATAATTTCCCTACTCCAATTCTACATCTCATAAAAGACCTCTTAAATGTATACAGATCAGAAATTGTTTTCAGTAGTATATACAGCTAGTGCATAAAGTTTAGATTTAAGTCTTTTAAATTTCTTTATTTAAGAAAAGAAATTTTCTTATTTGTATAATAATGCTTTTATACTTACTTGCAGATAAATGTGAGTAAAAGTTTTATTATTGCCAGTAGAAATTTTTTTATGAGAGATCACTTTTCATAATCTATTAATCATTAAGCACTTCCAGTATGCACCCACTATCATATGCCCTTGGAATTCACTTGTATTTGTTTCCAGTATTCTTGTGAAGAATGAGAGATTATGGGTGGTAGTATGGCGGTGGTAGTGGAGTACATATAGGCTTTTGTGAAAGAGAAGATTAGAATGTTTAGTTGTGACATTTAATGGCATTGTCTATTTTTATAGCTATAAACCTACATGACATCTTGCACGTCAGACTACTTATTGGATCTCAGATTGCAGCAGAGATGCGGGAAGCTATATATAATCAATTGGGTCTCACTGGCTGTGCTGGAGTGGCTTCTAATAAACTATTGGCGAAATTGGTTTCTGGCATCTTTAAACCAAACCAACAAACAGTCTTATTACCTGAAAGTTGTCAAGATCTCATTCATAGTTTGAACCACATAAAAGAAATGCCTGGTAAGACACATATAATTGGAAAGTATATGTGGTTTTACTCTTTTTCTTTTATTTTAAAAACTATAGATGTAATGTAATTAATTCTTAGAGTATATGTTTGACTCTTCGAGAAAACAAAATAACCTGATGTATTCTGGAATGACTCTATGTTAGGAAATACATGAAAGTCTTTTTATAGTTGTATCTACTTTCATATAATTACAATATGATCATAAAAGTTATAACCTGGAAACATAAGATACTTTATTCATTTCTAGTTCCTTACTCATATTTTTACACTGTTTATTGCGTCTAGGGAGGGGAATTGTTCTTTTATTTATTCTGATTTGGGATTATATGTGAAATATTAGTGCTAGAATGGATCTTCCAAGTCGTCTAAGTCAAGTCACTCATCTTAAAGATAAAGAAACTGACTTGTTTCATTGACCAATGCAGGTCTCGTGCAAGTGTATCTTTGAAGATAAATACTCAAGTTTTTAGAGAACATCAATAACACATATGTTAAACTTCATTTCTGTGGCACTGCTAGGGAATATGATGTTATAATAAAAGGATTTTGTGGAAATGAATTAGAGACAACTGAAATTTAACTCTTTAGTTGTCATAGCTTCGAATTTTTAACTCGTGTTTGTGTGATTCCAAAATGTATTATACCCTACCTTGCATTCTTTAATATAGTATAACCATAATTTGAAGGTTTTTGGATGATTGTGGGTCTGTATGCTAATACAAAACATTCTTACTTGGCTTTACTTTTTGAGTTACTGTATCTACTTTTTGCAGACTGTTTTCTTCCTTATGACAAATTGCCAGCTCTCATTTATTTCTGTGAAAATATCTGCCACTCCACATTAATAATTCACCTCTACACACCCATCTCCTTTGATTTACTGGTTTTACTGTGCAAGGAAATTAGATAACTATAGAATTAAAGAGAGAGAGAGAGAGAGAGGTGTAAGGAGGCACTAACAAGCCTGAGTATTTCTCCTATGAATCAAGTATGACAGTTTTAGTGCAACCACTTTGTAATCTAATACTAATGTTTTTGTTGTTGTTGTTGTTTTCTGGTTCTTAGTTTTATTCTGAATGGTTTTATTCTGGAGATACTGGAAGCCAAATATGACTCATGGATAAATGTATATAGGTATCAGTTAAGTTAGCTAAGAAATACAAGCTATTTAATTTTGATTGCTTTAATGACAGTCTTTCTTTTACATGAATAATAATCCTGATTCAGGAATATTTCCATAGTGTTATATAACAGGTAGTAAAATTTTCATTTTATTGAGGCAGGATTTATTGGCTGTCTGTATTTTCATTATATTACATGTTAAGAGGGCTTCAAAGGGGTTCATATAACTCAGGAGCCCTAAGTAGAAGAACTATATAATGTGCAATAAAGTTTGATTTTAGGAAAATATTATAGAATTTAAACATGAAGTGTTTACATTTTAATTAGCCTTATTTTAAGGAGAAAAGTTAGTGTAACAATGTATACATTTCTTTCTGTTTAGGTATTGGCTATAAAACAACCAAACGTCTTGAAGCACTGGGTATCAGTAGTGTGCATGATCTCCAAACCTTTTCATCCAAAATATTAGAGAAGGAATTAGGAATTTCAGTTGCTCATCGTATCCAGAAGCTCAGTTTTGGAGAGGATAACTCTCCTGTAATGCCCTCAGGACCACCTCAGGTACGTGATAATATTTATTTTAGTTGAATACTGGTTGTCACGTTATTTGAGATGAGGATTTCTAGTTTTAGTACTGTTAGCTTAGTACATAATCCCTTTCTTATGAGTAGTCTGATTTATTATATTAAATTAATAAATATTCTTAAATTGAATCTAGGCATTAATATTTTAAAGTTTCAAACTTGCTACTTTGATTGAATACAGCGTATTTTAATAGCCTGTATTGCATATATGAGGCAAGATACTTTAATTTTTTAAAAATATTGTTTTCAGAGTAGTCCAATGATTTGGGAAATGGGGAAAGGTATAATCCTCCAGTTAACACTGATTCATTTCTTCCTATGTAAGAAGCACTTTACTAAGTGCCTAGTAAAATTTTCACAACAAACCTTTGAGGTAGATAGTACTATTCTTCCTTTCCCTATCCTTATCCTTACCCATTCCCTTTACTGTAGGATACTGTACTTTAGAAAGGTTAAGTAACTTGCCCAAGGCTAAACTCAAATTCAGGTCCCAGGAGATTGAGCCTCACTGTAATAAATAAAATAAACTCCAATAAAGCTTGGAGTTGGTACTAGAACTTTATCATTTTCTTGACTTCCAGTGCACTTTCTAGTGGAGTACAATAACTTGCAGATAAAGAGTTAATATAAAAGTGAACTAAATGGCTCAAACTAAGCACCAAGAGGTAAGTTAGTAGAGAACATGTTGAACATTTACTTGACATATATACTGATAATTTGATATACTTATTTAGATTTATAATAATCCTTATTTGTGCTTCTTTGGTAGTCCTTTAGTGAAGAAGATTCATTTAAAAAATGTTCATCGGAAGTTGAAGCTAAAAAAAAGATTGAAGAACTACTTGCTAGTCTTTTGAACAGGTGATTTTCCATTTTGCCAAGTCTTCCTATGTATCCATTCTACACAGAGTGTACAGAAAGAATACTTGAAATTCTGTTTTGGAATATTCAGTTTAACTGGAGACTAAACAGTGTAAAGATAGATCATTTATCACTGGATGTCTTTACATTATACACTATTGCAAAGATAGAATAGGGCTCTTAACTAAATTTAATCCATTTTCTTCCTTTGGTCTTAAGTTGCTGACAATTACCTAAATGGGTTTTATGGCTATCTCTAGAATTCCTAAACCTATTCTGGTCCTTAGGCAAGAAGGAAGGATTTTTCCCTGTGGCAATTACAAAGTCTTTGCCCTGAACCTAATAGTAATTTGCTTTTCAAAAAGAAGGAAAAAAGGCAGAGTAGAGTAATTCTGTCACAATATTGAAACTCCTTACAGGGACAGGTATATAAATTTGTGATGGTTAAGGATAGGACATTATTAAGAGCAATAATGATGGAAGAAGCAGAATTCTTATGTCTCCTTTGTCTCAGACAATGTGAAAGGAAATAGTCAGGAGGAAGGAAGGCATGGCTAAATGGGGCTATGCGTGAGCAGCGTGAGTAATTCCAGCTGTGTGCAGGGTTACTGATCTATTAAGTCCATTAAGAGTGTCAACTGGGATTAAGAATATGTGACTAGCATAGCATAAGCTGAACAAGAAATTTAGTGTTCTTATGCTCCTTTGCCATTGTTTATATTTTTGCAGACTTCATAGATTATTATCTGTTTTCCCTCCATTTCTTTGATTCTTTTTTGTTGTTGTTGTTATAAATTTCTCTAATAGGTTGTCAGGGGACCTAACAGTTTAAGGTAGGTATACGTTTATAATGAAGCTAGCAAGGCCAACTGTGACTAGAGAAAACAGTTTGTGGGATGACTCTAAGTTTTAGAAAACTGATGAAGTGAAATTTCTTACACCTTTGCTGTCATATGCAGCATGTCTCAAGCCAAGCTATGCAGCTTATCTTTTGCTGCATGCAACTGTGTCTGGTTAATTTGACCCAGCTCCAGTGATATGACTCAGGCTGATCTTGTAAGTGTGTTAATGTGAAACTGGGTCATTCTGCTGTGCTTCAGCTAAATATGATACTACTCTGAAATGCTTGGCCATTGGAAACAGTTCTGCACATAGAGAAAACCACAGATATTTAAGTTTTATAGTTTCTCTATTTGAAGAATCAACTCAGAAATTACGTTAGGTTTGCTGAACTTGTGAAATACCAGGTGCTAACTAAGCACTGAACCATACCCCTGCTTGCTGCTCTCCCTTTCCCCCCGTCATGGCCTCTTACTTTAGTGACTGAGGTATAATATCATCTAAGTGACTGGCGAAAAGATAATTATGTATATTTGATTTATTTACTTAAGGTGTTTTTCCTTCTAGAGTATAGATGCTTAATACTTTAGGCATGTAAGAGATGTAAAATCATAATTTTTAATCCTAGGCACTACTTTAATACTGCTTAGACTATAACATTTTTCTAGTATGTCTTAGTTACATGAACTAAATCACATTCTGGGAATTGTATAATTACTCAGTAGAACAAGTTTAACTGGAAGATATTTAAACTGGTAACGTGTTACAGGAGCCATTTAAGGCATTTTATTATTCTAGTAAAGCACAATCAAGAAGTTTTGTGATAAAGCAATATATAAAAGAAAAAAATTACTTAATACAAAAATCTAATTTTTCAAATTCACAATCTTCAATTTGAGTATGTATAACAGTGTACACTATTTGCATTTTATGTTTGTGATTTGGTTTTCTGTACATTGCCATACATATAAAAAGGAAGATGATGTTCTTTAATAATGTTTGTCTTTTCTAGTAATTGGATTTTCTACTTTTTAATTGAATTTTCCATATCATTAAAACATTTTTTATAATTCGGTTTTTTTTTTTTAATGTTATTTTTTTTTATCATCATATTATTGAGATATATTCACATACCACGCAGTCATACAAAACAAATCGTACTTTCGATTGTTTACAGTACCATTACATAGTTGTACATTCATCACCTAAATCAATCCCTGACACCTTCATTAGCACACACACAAAAATAACAAGAATAATAATTAGAGTGAAAAAGAGCAATTGAAGTAAAAAAGAACACTGGGTACCTTTGTCTGTTTGTTTCCTTCCCCTATTTTTCTACTCATCCATCCATAAACTAGACAAAGTGGAGTGTGGTCCTTATGGGTTTCCCAATCCCATTGTCACCCTTCATAAGCTACATTTTTATACAACTGTCTTCGAGATTCATGGGTTCTGGGTTGTAGTTTGATAGTTTCAGGTATCCACCACCAGCTACCCCAATTCTTTAGAACCTAAAAAGGGTTGTCTAAAGTGTGCATAAGAGTGCCCACCAGAGTGACCTCTCGGCTCATTTTGGAATCTCTCTGCCACTGAAGCTTATTTCATTTCCTTTCACATCCCCCTTTTGGTCAAGAAGATGTTCTCCGTCCCACGATGCCGGGTCTACATTCCTCCCCAGGAGTCATATTCTACGTTGCCAGGGAGATTCACTCCCCTGGGTGTCTGATCCCACGTAGTGGGGAGGGCAGTGATTTCACCTTTCAAGTTGGCTTAGCCAGAGAGAGAGGGCCACATCTGAGCAACAAAGAGGCATTCGGGAGGAGGCTCTTAGGCACAAATATAGGGAGGCCTAGCCTCTCCTTTGCAGCAACCGTCTTCCCAAGGGTAAAACCTGTGGTAGAGGGCTCAACCCATCAAACCTCCAGTCCCCTATGTCTGTGGTCATGTTAGCAACCATGGAGGTGAGGTAGGCGAATACCCCTGCATTCTCCACAGCTCCTCAAGGGGGCAAAAAATATTTTTTTTTTTTTTTCCTTGTTTTTCTTTCTTTTTTTTTTTTTTTTAACTTTCCCTTCTTTTTTAAATCAACTGTATGAAAAAAAAAAGTTAAAAAGAAAACAAACATACAATAAAAGAACATTTCAAAGAGACCATAACAAGGGAGTAAGAAAAAGACAACTAACCTAAGATAACTGCTTAACTTCCAACATGTTCCTACTTTACCCCAAGAAAGTTACATAATATAGCAACATTTCTGTGAACTTGTTCCTACTATATCCATCAGAAATTAACAGACCATAGTCATTTCTGGGCATCCCCAGAACGTTAAATAGCTTATCTGTTCTTCTTGGATTATTGTTCCCCCTTCCGTAATTGCTCTCTACTGCTAGTTCCCCTACATTCTACATTATAAACCATTTGTTTTACATTTTTCAAAGTTCACATTAGTGGTAGCATATAATATTTCTCTTTTTGTGCCTGGCTTATTTCGCTCAGCATTATGTCTTCAAGGTTCATCCATGTTGTCATATGTTTCACAAGGTCGTTCCTTCTTACTGCCGTGTAGTATTCCATCGTGTGTATATACCACATTTTATTTATCCACTCATCTGTTGAAGGACATTTGGGTTGTTTCCATCTCTTGGCAATTGTGAATAATGCTGCTATGAACATTGGCGTGCAGATATCTATTCGTGTCACTGCTTTCCGATCTTCCAGGTATATACCGAGAAGTGCAATCGCTGGATCGAATGGTAGCTCTATATCTAGTTTTCTAAGGAACTGCCAGACTGACTTCCAGAGTGGCTGAACCATTATACAGTCCCACCAACAATGAATAAGAGTTCCAATTTCTCCACATCCCCTCCAGCATTTGTAGTTTCCTGTTTGTTTAATGGCAGCCATTCTAACCGGTGTTAGATGGTATCTCATTGTGGTTTTAATTTGCATCTCTCTAATAGCTAGTGAAGCTGAACATTTTTTCATGTGTTTCTTGGCCATTTGTATTTCCTCTTCAGAGAACTGTCTTTTCATATCTTTTGCCCATTTTATAATTGGGGTGTCTGTACTACTGTCATTGAGTTGTAGGATTTGTTTGTATATGCAAGATATCAGTCTTTTGTCAGATACATGGTTTCCAAAAATTTTTTCCCATTGAGTTGGCTGCCTCTTTACCTTTTTGAGAAATTCCTTTGAGGTGCAGAAACTTCTAAGCTTGAGGAGTTCCCATTTATCTATTTTTTCTTTTGTTGCTTGTGCTTTGGGTGTAAAGTCTAGGAAGTGGCCGCCTAATACAAGGTCTTGAAGATGTTTTCCTACATTATCTTTTAGGAGTTTTATGGTACTTTCTTTTATATTGAGATCTTTGGTCCATTTTGAGTTAATTTTTGTGTAGGGTGTGAGGTAGGGGTCCTCTTTCATTCTTTTGGATATGGATATCCAACTCTCCCAGCCCCATTTGTTGAAAAGACCATTATGACTCAGTTCAGTGACTTTGGGGGCCTTATCAAAGATCAGTCGGCCATAGATCTGAGGGTCTATCTCTGAATTCCTCAATTCGATTCCATTGATCTATATGTCTATCTTTGTGCCAGTACCATGCTGTTTTGGCAACTGTGGCTTTATAATAAGCTTCAAAGTCGGGGAGTGTAAGTCCTCCCACTTCATTTTTCTTTTTTAGAGTGTCTTTAGCAATTCGAGGCATCTTCCCTTTCCAAATAAATTTGATAACTAGCTTTTCCAAGTCTGCAAAGTAGGTTGTTGGAATTTTGATTGGGATTGCATTGAATCTGTAGATGAGTTTGGGTAGAATTGACATCTTAATGACATTTAGCCTTCCTATCCATGAACATGGAATATTTTTCCATCTTTTAAGGTCCCCTTCTATTTCTTTTAGTAGAGTTATGTAGTTTTCTTTGTATAGGTCTTTTACATCTTTGGTTAAGTTTATTCCTAGGTACTTGATTTTTTTAGTTGCTATTGAAAATGGTATCTTTTTCTTGAGTGTCTCTTCAGTTTCTTCATTCCTAGCATATAGAAACACTACTGACTTATGTGCATTAATCTTGTATCCCGCTACTTTGCTAAATTTGTTTATTAGCTCTAGTAGCTGTATCGTCGATTTCTCAGGGTTTTCTAGATATAAGATCATATCATCTGCAAACAATGACAGTTTTACTTCTTCTTTTCCAATTTGGATGCCTTTTATTTCTTTGTCTTGCCGGATTGCCCTGGCTAGCACTTCCAGCACAATGTTGAATAACAGTGGTGACAGCGGGCATCCTTGTCTTGTTCCTGATCTTAGAGGGAAGGCTTTCAGTCTCTCACCATTGAGTACTATGCTGGCTGTGGGTTTTTCATATATGCTCTTTATCATGTTGAGGAAGTTTCCTTCAATTCCTACCTTTTGAAGTGTTTTTATCAAAAAGGGATGTTGGATTTTGTCAAATGCTTTTTCAGCATCTATTGAGATGATCAATTGATTTTTCCCTTTTGACTTGTTAATGTGTTGTAGTACATTGATTGTTTTTCTTATGTTGAACCATCCTTGCATGCCTGGAATGAACCCCACTTGGTCATGGTGTATGATTTTTTTAATGTGTCTTTGGATTCGATTTGCAAGTATTTTGTTGAGGATTTTTGCATCTATATTCATTAGGGAGATTGGCCGGTAGTTTTTCCTTTTTTGTAGCATCTTTGCCTGGTTTTGGTATTAGATTGATGTTAGCTTCATAAAATGAGTTAGGTAGTGTTCCCTTTTCTTCAATGTTTTGAAAGAGTTTGAGTAAGATTGGTGTCAGTTCTTTCTGGAAAGTTTGGTAGAATTCCCCTGTGAAGCCATCTGGCCCTGGGCATTTATTTGTGGGAAGCTTTTTGATGACTGATTGGATCTCTTTGCTTGTGATGGGTTGGTTGAGGTCTTCTATTTCTTCTCTGGTCAGTCTAGGTTGTTCATATGTTTCCAGGAAATTGTCCATTTCTTCTACATTGTCCAGTTTGTTGCCATACAGTTGTTCATAATATCCTCTTATAATTTTTTTAATTTCTTCAGGATCTGCAGTTATGTCACCTTTTTCATTCATTATTTTGTTTATATGGGTCTTCTCTCTTTTTGATTTTGTCAGTCTAGCTAGGGGCTTGTCAATCTTGTTGATCTTCTCAAAGAACCAACTTTTGGTGATATTTATCCTCTCTATTGTTTTTTTGTTCTCTATGTCATTTATTTCTGCTTTAATCCTTGTTATTTCTTTTCTTGTACTTGGTTTAGGATTGGTTTGCTGTTCATTTTCTAGCTTCTTCAGTTGATCCATTAGTTCTTTGATTTTGGCTCTTTCTTCCTTTTTAATATATGCTTTTAGTGCTATAAATTTCCCCCTTAGCACTGCTTTTGCTGCATCCCATAGGTTTTGGTATGTTGTGTTCTCATTTTCATTCGTCTCTATATATTTAGCAATTTCTCTTGCTATTTCTTCTTTAACCCACTAATTGTTTAGGAGTGTGTTGTTTAACCTCCAGGTATTTGTGAATTTTCTAAGTCTCTGATGGTTATTGACTTCTAATTGTATTCCATTGTGGTCAGAGAATGTGCTTTGAATAATTTCAATCTTTTTAAATTTATTGAGGCTTGTTTTATGTCCCAGCATATAATCTATTCTGGAGAAAGTTCCGTGAGCACTAAAAAAGTATGTGTATCCTGGTGATTTGGGATGTAATGTCCTGTATATGTCTGTTAAATCTAATTCATTTATCAGATTGTTTAGGTTTTCAGTTTCCTTATTGGTCTTCTGTCTGGTTGATCTATCTATAGGAGAGAGTGATGTGTTGAAGTCTCCCACAATTATTGTGGAAACATCAATTGCTTCCTTTAGTTTTGCCAGTGTTTCTCTCATGTATTTTGTGGCACCTTGATTGGGTGCATAGACATTTACGATTGTTATTTCTTCTTGCTGAATTGCCCCTTTTATTAGTATGTAGTGGCCTTCTTTGTCTCTCAGAACATCCGTGCATTTGAAGTCTATTTTATCTGAGATTAATATTGCTACACCTGCTTTCTTTTGGCTGTAGCTTGCATGAAATATTTTTTTGCATCCTTTCACTTTCAGTTTCTTTGTGTCCCTGTGTCTAAGATGAGTCTCTTGTATGCAACATATTGATGGTTCATTTTTTTTGATCCATTCTGCGAATCTATATCTTTTAATTTGGGAGTTTAATCCATTTACATTCAACGTTATAACCGTGAAGGCATTTCTTGAATCGGCCATCTTATCCTTTGGTTTATGTTTGCCATATTTTTCCCTCTCTCTATTAATATCCTTTATTGTACCCATACCGAATCTCTTTAGTACTGAACCTTTCTCCAAGTCTCTCTGTCCTGGCTTTGTTTCTCTGTCTGTAGGGCTCCCTTTAGTATCTCCAGTAGGGCAGGTCTCTTGTTAGCAAATTCTCTTAGCATTTGTTTGTCTGTGAAAAATTTAAGCTCTCCCTCAAATTTGAAGGAGAGCTTTGCTGGATAAAGTATTCTTGGCTGGAAATTTTTCTCACTCAGAATTTTAAATATATCGTGCCACTGCCTTCTCGCCTCCATGGTGGCTGGTGAGTAGTCACTACTTAGTCTTATGCTGTTTCCTTTGTATGTGGTGAATTGCTTTTCTCTTGCTGCTTTCAGAACTTGGCTCCTTCTCTTCTGTGTTTGACAGTGTGATCAGTATATGTCTCGGAGTGGGTTTATTTGGATTTATTCTATTTGGAGTTCGCTGAGCATTTATGATTTGTGTATTTATGTTGTTTAGAAGATTTGGGAAGTTTTCCCCAACAATTTCTTTGAATACTCTTCCTAGACCTTTACCCTTTGCTTCCCCTTCTGGGACACCAATGAGTCTTATATTTGGACGTTTCATATTATCTATCATATCCCTGAGGTCCATTTCGATTTTTTCAATTTTTTTCCCCATTCTTTCTTTTATGCTTTCATTTTCCCTTCTGTCATCTTCCAGGTCACTGATTCGTTGTTCAACTTCCTCTAGTCTTGTACTATGAGTGTCCAGAATCTTTTTAATTTGGTCAGCAGTTTCTTTAATTTCCATAAGATCATCCATTTTTTTATTTAGTCTTGCAATGTCTTCTTTATGCTCTTCTACAGTCTTCTTCATTTCCTTTATATCCCGTACTATGATCTCATTGTTCATCTTTAGTTCTTTGAGTAGCTGCTCTAGGTGCTGTGTCTCTTCTGGTCTTTTGATTTGGGTGCTTGGGCTTGGGTTATCCATATCGTCTGGTTTTTTCATATGCTTTATAATTTTCTGTTGTTTTTGGCCTCGTGGCATTTGCTGAACTTGATAGGGTTCTTTTAGGGTTTCTAGACCTATTGAAGTCCTTATCTCTAATTTATCAGATCTACAGCTTCGTGGAGTACACTTTCTCTAAATAACCAGCAGGTGGCGTCCACGAGCCACCTGTTCTCCACAAGCCAGTTCTCCCCTGCTTAGCCTTTTTGGTGAGTGGGGGAGTGAGTCTTGTGGGGCCCAATTTGTGTACCAAGCTTGCGTGTGTAGTTGGTGTTGCCTGCCCTGTATGTGGGGTGTGTTTCTGGGCAGTCGGGGAGCGGGGGTGGCCCTAACAATCAAATCTCCCTGGTGATCCTAGAGTTTTAAAGCTGCTGCAATAGTCTAATCCTTCAGTTCAGTCCTGCCACAGTTTGTCTCTCCCACTGACCCACAAGTCCTTGGTATTGGCATATGGCTTCTGAGACTTGCAAGTGGGCCCCTGTTCCAGGCTGTGCACCCTGGGTCCTCTGTTGAGGGATGACTGTGCTATGTCACAGATGAGTGCCGTCCCCCCAGGGCAGTTCTGGGCTGCTGGGCTGTGTAAGGAGGCTCCCAGTCTGCTGAAATGATGGCTGAATGGGGCTTTGTTAATTCACACTGCTCCACCTTCCCAGCTCTGGGACAATCAGCTGAGGTTGCAGGTAAGGCTAATGTCCACGCCCAGTTTTGTGGTGTGTGCCTGTTATTTGAAGCACTTCCGTCACACTGGGTTGTCTGGGGCAGCTCTGGGCTATGGGGCTGGCGATGGGCAGGAGTGTTTCCTGTCCACCAGGATGGTTGCTGTGAGCGGACACCCCCCTTTTCTTGGGAAGTTGTGGTGTTTAGTGAATTTTCTCAGCTACTGGATTATTGCCTTTTGTCTCAGAGCTCTCTTAGTTCTGCTCTTGACTTGACGTGCCCAAATTGAAAGTCTTTGAAGCTTTCTGTATTGGGCTTCTTAGAGTAATTGTTTTAGAAAAAGAAAAAAGGATTAAAAAAAAAAAAAAAAAAAAAAGGGCCCTCCTCAGAGTTCTAATGGGTTATTGAAATGCTAATAGACAAAGCAACCAGGGCCATTAAGGAAAGGTCCACAGGGCAGAGAGATCAGCTTTTCTTCGTGATTTGCATATGCGCCTCAAGGCCTGAGCTCCGCCCTTCCCCTTTCTGTGTTCACCAGAACTCCAAAAATCCTCTGCTTTTATTTTGGAGTTTTTCGTGTTGTTTTTTTTTTTTTTCTATGCCTGTCTCCTCTCTGCTGGGCTGGCTGCTCTCAGATTCTCTGGTGTCTGGTCTCAGTCTATCTATGGTTGGAATTTGGATCAGTAGAATGAGTTTCCGATAAGGGCTGTCACTGCAGTTCTCCCTTCTCCTTCCCGGAGCTGACAGCCCCTCCTCCCACGGGACTGAGCCTGGCAGGGAGGGTCGCGGGTCCCCTGCTCGCAAAAACTTACAGATTTCGCTGATCTCAGCAGTTCGACATTTTCATGAGTGTTGTATGAAGTATGCCCACAGACAGATTGCTCTGTGGTGTCCAGTTCATGCAGTTCCTGGCTTTCTACCTACTTTCCTGGAGGAGTAACTAAAACATACAGCTCACCAGTCTGCCATCTTCTATAATTCGGTTTTATTGAGATATATTCACATATCATACAATCATCCATGGTGTACAATGAGCTGTTCACAGTACCATCATATAGTTGTGCATTCATCACCCCAATCTATTTCTTGAACGTTTTGCTGATACCAGAAAAAGTAAAATTAAGAATAAAAAATAAAAGTAAAAAAGAACACCCAAATCATCCCCCCCCACCCTATTTTTCATTTAGCTTTTGTCTTCCTTTTTCTACTCAACCATCTATACACTGGATAAGGGGAGTGTGATCCACAAGGCTTTCACAATCACACTGTCAACCCTTGTAAGCTACATTGTTATATAATGTTGAGTCTTCAAGAGTCAAGTACTCTGGGTTGCAGTTTGATAGTTTCAGGTATTTATTTCTAGCTGTTCCAATACATTAAAAACTAAAAAGGATTATCTTATAGTGTGTAAGAATGCCCAACAGAGTGACCTCTTGACTCCTTTTGGAATCTCAGCCACTGAAACTTTATTTTGTTTCATTTTGCATCCCCCTTTTGGTCAAGAAGATGTACTCAATCCCATGATGTCTGGTCCAGATTCATCCTCGGGAGTCATATCCTGCATTGCCAGGGAGATTTACACCCCTGGGAATCAAGTCCCACATAGCGGGGAGGGTAGTGAGTTCACCTGCTGAGTTGGGTTAGCTAAAGAGAGAGGGCCACATTTGAGCAACAAAGAGGTACTCTGGGGGAGACTCTAGGTACAATTATAAGCAGGTTTAGCCTCTCCTTTGCAGTAACAAGCTCTATAAGAGCAATCGCAAGGTAGAGGGCTTGGCATACCAAACCGCCTGTCCTCAGTGTTTGTGAGGACATCAGCAACAATCCAGGTGAGGAAGTCGAACACCTCCACATCCTCCCCCAGCTCCTCAGGGGGGCCCTGCATATATATTTTTATTCTCTGCCCAACACTAACCTGTACAAACTTATCAGCTCTAACTTCCTATTCAAAGTTCCATGTAATTATGGTATTTGAACAAACTGTATGAGTTAAATTGTTTAGGAAATACAGATCCTGCACCAAATAAGCATCTCTTCCCTTGGTCTCACATGGAAGCTGAAGTTTTAAAACACAGTCAGGAGGAAGCGGGGCAAGATGGCGGACTGGTGAGCTGTATGTTTTAGTTACTCCTCCAGGAAAGTAGGTAGAAAGCCAGGAACTGCGTGGACTGGACACCACAGAGCAATCTGACTTTGGGCATACTTCATACAACACTCATGAAAACTTGGAACTGCTGAGATCAGCGAAATCTGTAAGTTTTTGTGGCCAGGGGACCCGCACCCCTCCCTGCCAGGCTCAGTCCCGTGGGAGGAGGGGCTGTCAGCTCTGGGAAGGAGAAGGGAGAACTGCAGTGGCAGCCCTTATCGGAAACTCATTCTGCTGATCCAGACTCCAACCATATATAGACTGAGACCAGACACCAGAGAATCTGAGAGCAGCCAGCCCAGAAGAGAGGAGACAGGCATAGCAAAAAACAGCAAGAAAAACTCCAAAAGAAACGGGGAGGATTTTTGGAGTTCTGGTGAACATAGAAAGGGGAAGGGCAGAGCTCAGGCCCTGAGGCTCATATGCAAATCCCGAAGAAAAGCTGATCTCTCTGCCCTGTGGACCTTTCCTTAATGGCCCTAATTGATTTGTCTCTTAGCATTTCAATAACCCATTAGATCTGTGAGGAAGGCCCTTTTTTTTTTTTTTTTTAAAACTTTTTTCTTTTTTCTAAAACAATTACTCTAAGAAGCCCAATACAGAAAGCTTCAAAGACTTGCAATTTGGGCAGGTCAAGACAAGAGCAGAACTAAGAGAGCTCTGAGACAAAAGGCAATAATCCAGTGGCTGAGAAAATTCACTAAACACCACAACTTCCCAAGAAAAGGGGGGTGTCCACTCACAGCCACCATCCTGGTGGACAGGAAACACTCCTGCCCATCGCCAGCCCCATAGCCCAGAGCTGCCCCAGACAACCCAGTGTGACGGAAGTGCTTCAAATAACAGGCACACACCACAAAACTGGGCGTGGACATTAGCCTTCCCTGCAGCCTCAGCTGATTGTCCCAGAGTTGGGAAGGTGGAGCAGTGTGAATTAACAAAGCCCCATTCAGCCATCATTTCAGCAGACTGGGAGCCTCCCTACACAGCCCAGCAGCCCAGAACCGCCCTGAGGGGACGGCCCTCACCTGTGACTTAGCACAGTCATCCCTCAACAGAGGACCAGGGGGTGCACGGCCTGGAAGAGGGACCCACTTGCAAGTCTCAGGAGCCATATGCCAATACCAAGGACTTGTGGGTCAGTGGCAGAGACAAACTGTGGCAGGACTGAACTGAAGGATTAGACTATTGCAGCAGCTTTAAAACTCCAGGATCACCAGGGAGATTTGATTGTTAGAGCCACCCCCCACCCCGACCGCACAGACACACGCCCCTTATACAGGGCAGGCAACATAACTACACACGCAAGCTTGGTACACCAATTCGACCCCACAAGACTCACTCCCCCACTCACCACAAAGGCAAAGCAGGGGAGAACTGGCTTGTGGAGAACAGGTGGCTCGTGGACGCCACCTGCTGGTTAGTTGGAGACAGTGTACTCCACGAAGCTGTTGATCTGATAAATTAGAGATAAGGACTTTAATTGGTCTACAAATCCTAAAAGAACCCTATCAAGTTCAGCAAATGCCAAGAGGCCAAAAACAACAGAAAATTATAAAGCATATGAAAAAAATAGATGATATGGATAACCCAAGCCCAAGCACCTAAATGAAAAGATCAGAAGAGACAGAGCACCTAGAGCAGCTACTCAAAGAACTAAAGATGAACAATGAGACAATAGTACGGGATACAAAGGATATCAAGAAGACCCTAGAAGAGCATAAAGAAGACATTGCAAGACTAAATAAAAAAGTAGATGATCTTATGGAAATTAAAGAAACTGTTGACCAAATTAAAAAGATTCTGGACAGTCATACTACAAGACTAGAGGAAGTTGAACAACGAATCAGTGACCTGGAAGATGACAGAATGGAAAATGAAAGCATAAAAGAAACAATGCGGAAAAAATTGAAAAATTCGAAATGGACCTCAGGGATATGATAGATAATATAAAACGTCCTAATATAAGACTCATTGGTGTTCCAGAAGGGGAAGCAAAGGGTAAAGGTCTAGGAAGAGTATTCAAAGAAATTGTTGGGGAAAACTTCCCAAATCTTCTAAACAACGTAAATACACAAATCATAAATGCTCAGCGAACTCCAAATAGAATAAATCCGAATAAACCCACTCCGAGACATATACTGATCACACTGTCAAACACGGAAGAGAAGGAGCAAGTTCTGAAAGCAGCAAGAGAAAAGCAATTCACCACATACAAAGGAAACAGCATAAGACTAAGTATTGACTACTCAGCAGCCACCATGGAGATGAGAAGGCAGTGGCACAATATATTTAAAATTCTGAGTGAGAAAAATTTCCAACCAAGAATACTTTATCCGGCAAAGCTCTCCTTCAGACTTGAAGGAGAGCTTAAATTTTTCACAGACAAACAAATGCTGAGAGAATTTGCTAACAAGAGACCTGCCCTACTGGAGATACTAAAGGGAGCCCCACAGACAGAGAAACAAAGAAAGGACAGAGAGACTTGGAGAAAGGTTCAGTACTAAAGAGATTCGGTATGGGTACAATAAAGGATATTAATAGAGAGAGGGGAAAAATATATATGACAAACAAAAACCAAAGGATAAGATGGCTGATTCAAGAAATGCCTTCACGATTATAACGTTGAATGTAAATGGATTAAACTCCCCAATTAAAAGATATAGATTCGCACAATGGATCAAAAAAAATGAACCATCTATATGTTGCATACAGGAGACTCATCTTAGACACAGGGACACAAAGAAATTGAAAGTGAAAGGATGGAAAAAAATATTTCATGCAAGCTACAGCCAAAAGAAAGGTGTAGCAATATTAATCTCAGATAAAATAGACTTCAAATGCAGGGATGTTTTGAGAGACAAAGAAGGCCACTACATACTAATAAAAGGGGCATTTCAACAAGAAGAAATAACAGTCATAAATGTCTATGCACCCAATCAAGGTGCCACAAAATACATGATAGAAACAGCGGCAAAACTAAAGGAAGCAATTGATGTTTCCACAATAATTGTGGGAGACTTCAACACATCACTCTCTCCTATAGATAGATTAACCAGACAGAAGACCAATAAGGAAATTGAAAACCTAAACAATCTGATAAATGAATTAGATTTAACAGACATATACAGAACATTACATCCCAAATCACCAGGATACACATACTTTTCTAGTGCTCATGGAACTTTCTCCAGAATAGATCATATACTGGGACATAAAACAAGCCTCAATACATTTAAAGAGATTGAAATTATTCAAAGCACATTCTCTGACCACAATGGAATACAATTAGAAGTCAATAGCCATCAGAGACTTAGAAAATTCACAAATACCTGGAGGTTAAACAACACACTCCTAAACAATCAGTGGGTTAAAGAAGAAATAGCAAGAGAAATTGCTAAATATATAGAGACGAATGAAAATGAGAACATACCAAAACCTATGGGATGCAGCAAAGGCAGTGCTGAGGGGGAAATTTATAGCACTAAACGCATATATTAAAAAGGAAGAAAGAGCCAAAGTCAAAGAACTAATGGATCAACTGAAGAAGCTAGAAAATGAACAGCAAACCAATCCTAAACCAAGTAGAAGAAAAGAAATAACAAGGATTAAAGCAGAAATAAATGACATAGAGAACAAAAAAACAATAGAGAGGCTAAATATCACCAAAAGTTGGTTCTTTGAGAAGATCAACAAGATTGACAAGCCCCTAGCTAAACTGACAAAATCAAAAAGAGAGACGACCCATATAAACAAAATAATGAATGAAAAAGGTGACATAACTGCAGATCCTGAAGAAATTAAAAAAATTATAAGAGGATACTATGAACAACTGTATGGCAACAAACTGGAAAATGTAGAGGAAATGGACAATTTCCTGGAAACATATGAACAACCTAGACTGACCAGAGAAGAAATAGAAGACCTCAGTCATCCCATCACAAGCAAAGAGATCCAATCAGTCATCAAAAATCTTCCCACAGATGGCTTCACAGGGGAATTCTACCAAACTTTCCAGAAAGAACTGACACCAATCTTACTCAAACTCTTTCAAAACATTGAAGAAAGTGGAACACTACCTAACTCATTTTATGAAGCTAACATCAATCTAATACCAAAACCAGGCAAAGATGCTACAAAAAAGGAAAACTACCGGCCAATCTCCCTAATGAATATAGATGCAAAAATTCTCAACAAAATACTTGCAAATCGAATCCAAAGACACATTAAAAAAATCATACACCATGACCAAGTGGGGTTCATTCCAGGCATGCAAGGATGGTTCAACATAAGAAAATCAATCAATGTATTACAACACATTAACAATTCGAAAGGGAAAAATCAAATGATCATCTCAGTAGATGCTGAAAAAGCATTTGACAAAATCCAACATCCCTTTTTGATAAAAACACTTCAAAAGGTAGGAATTGAAGGAAACTTCCTCAATGTGATAAAGAGCATATATGAAAAACCCACAGCCAGCATAGTACTCAATGGTGAGAGACTGAAAGCCTTCCCTCTAAGATCAGGAACAAGACAAGGATGCCCGCTGTCACCACTGTTATTCAACATTGTGCTGGAAGTGCTAGCCAGGGCAATCCGGCAAGACAAAGAAATAAAAGGCATCCAAATTGGAAAAGAAGAAGTAAAACTGTCATTGTTTGCAGATGATATGATCTTATATCTGGAAAACCCTGAGAAATTGACGATACAGCTACTAGAGCTAATCAACAAATTTAGCAAAGTAGCGGGATACAAGATTAATGCACATAAGTCAGTAATGTTTCTATATGCTAGAAATGAACAAACTGAAGAGACACTTAAGAAAAAGATGCCATTTTCAATAGCAACTAAAAAAATCAAGCACCTAGGAATCAACTTAACCAAAGATGTAAAAGACCTATACAAAGAAAACTACATAACTCTACTAAAAGAAATAGAAGGGGACCTTAAAAGATGGAAAAATATTCCATGTTCATGGATAAGAAGGCTGAATGTCATTAAGATGTCAGTTCTACCCAAACTCATCTACAGATTCAATGCAATCCCAATCCAATTTCCAACAACTTACTTTGCAGACTTGGAAAAGCTAGTTATCAAATTTATTTGGAAAGGGAAGATGCCTCAGATTGCTAAAGACACTCTAAAAAGGAAAAACGAAGTGGGAGGTCTTACATTCCCTGACTTTGAAGCTTATTATAAAGCCACAGTTGTCAAAACAGCATGGTAGTGGCACAAAGATAGACATATAGATCAGTGGAATCGAATTGAGAATTCAGAGATAGACCCTCAGATCTATGGTCGACTGATCTTTGATAAGGCCCCCAAAGTCACTGAACTGAGTCATAATGGTCTTTTCAACAAATGGGGCTGGGAGAGTTGGATATCCATATCCAAAAGAATGAAAGAGGACCCCTACCTCACACCCTACACAAAAATTAACTCAAAATGGACCAAAGATCTCAATATAAAAGAAAGTACCATAAAACTCCTAGAAGATAATGTAGGAAAACATCTTCAAGAGCTTGTATTAGGCGGCCACTTCCTAGACTTTACCCCCAAAGCACAAGCAACAAAAGAGAAAATAGATAAATGGGAACTCCTCAAGCTTAGAAGTTTCTGCACCTCAAAGGAATTTCTCAAAAAGGTAAAGAGGCAGCCAACTCAATGGGAAAAAATTTTTGGAAACCATGTATCTGACAAAAGACTGATATCTTGCATATACAAAGAAATCCTACAACTCAATGACAATAGTACAGACAGCCCAATTATAAAATGGGCAAAAGATATGAAAAGACAGTTCTCTGAAGAGGAAATACAAATGGCCAAGAAACACATGAAAAAATGTTCAGCTTCACTAGCTATTAGAGAGATGCAAATTAAGACCACAATGACATACCATCTAACACCGATTAGAGTGGCTGCCATTAAACAAATAGGAAACTACAAATGCTGGAGGGGATGTGGAGAAATTGGAACTCTTATTCATTGTTGGTGGGACTGTATAATGGTTCAGCCACTCTGGAAGTCAGTCTGGCAGTTCCTTAGAAAATTAGATATAGAGTTACCTTTCGATCCAGCGATTGCACTTCTCGGTATATACCTGGAAGATCGGAAAGCAGTGACACGAACAGATATCTGCACGCCAATGTTCATAGCAGCATTATACACAATTGCCAAGAGATGGAAACAACCCAAATGTCCTTCAACAGATGAGTGGATAAATAAAATGTGGTATATATACACACAATGGAATACTACGCGGTAGTAAGAAGGAACGATCTCGTGAAACATATGACAACATGGATGAACCTTGAAGACATAATGCTGAGCGAAATAAGCCAGGCACAAAAAGAGAAATATTATATGCTACCACTAATGTGAACTTTGAAAATGTAAAACAAATGGTTTATAATGTGGAATGTAGGGGAACTAGCAATAGAGAGCAATTAAGGAAGGGGGAACAATAATCCAAGAAGAACAGATAAGCTATTTAACGTTCTGGGGATGCCCAGGAATGACTATGGTCTGTTAATTTCTGATGGATATAGTAGGAACAAGTTCACCGAAATGTTGCTGTATTAGGTAACTTTCTTGGGGTAAAGTAGGAACAGGTTGGAAGTAAAGCAGTTATCTTAGGTTAGTTGTCTTTTTCTTACTCCCTTGTTATGGTCTCTTTGAAATGTTCTTTTATTGTATTTTTTTTTTTAATTTTTTTTTTTCATACAGTTGATTTTAAAAAAGAAAAAAAAGTTAAAAAAAAAAAAAAAAAAAACAAGGAAAAAAATATGTAGTGCCCCCTTGAGGAGCCTGTGGAGAATGCAGGGGTATTAGCCTACCCCACCTCGATGGTTGCTAACATGACCACAGACATAGGGGACTGGTGGTTTGATGGGTTGAGCCCTCTACCATAGGTTTTACCCTTGGGAAGACGGTTGCTGCAAAGGAGAGGCTAGGCCTCCCTATAATTGTGCCTAAGAGCCTCCTCCCGAATGCCTCTTTGTTGCTCAGATGTGGCCCTCTCTCTCTAGCTAAGCCAACTTGATAGGTGAAATCACTGCCCTCCTCACTACGTGAGATCAGACACCCAGGGGAGTGAATCTCCCTGGCAACGTGGAATATGACTCCCAGGAGGAATGTAGACCTGGCATCATGGGATGGAGAACATCTTCTTGACCGAAAGGGGGATGTGAAAGGAAATGAAATAAGCTTCAGTGGCAGAGAGGTTCCAAAAGGAGCCGAGAGGTCACTCTGGTGGGCACTCTTACGCACAATTTAGACAACCCTTTTTAGGTTCTAAAGAATTGGGGTGGCTGGTGGTAGATACCTGAAACTATCAAACTACAACCCAGGACCCATGAATCTCGAAGACAATT